>NC_031682.1:2500095-2608544 GCF_000149555.1 Fusarium verticillioides 7600
AATATTGAAGGGCCCATCACAGATGATTTCGGAGAATCAGACCCCTTGGTGTCATTCACATCTGTACGATGATGGAATGCCAAAGTCTATGCAACGTGAGCTCATCCCATGTACTAATAGTTCAAGCATAACACTTCAGAACAGATGCCGTATCTTCTGCGGCACTCCATGCAGCAAAGAATCATCTCAACGCCAGAGTCATCCGCGACAATGTGGAAAGCCGGGCACAGGAACTCCTCGCCAGCGATCCACCAACTACCTCAATGGAAACTCTAGCATACGCACATGCGCTCTTTATATATCAAATCCTTCGTTTACTTGACAACGACACCCGATCGTACGCCATCTACGAAGCCACGATGCCTCATCTCGAAGAAGCATCCAACGCGCTCATTCCTCACATCGCCATCGACGAAGAAGCAAGCCAATCTTCAGATCTCATACCTCTCTTTCCCGCCGCAGCAGGACAAGCCTTCTGGACAAATTGGATCTTCCAAGAATCAGCCAAAAGAACCCTCGGCATGATAAACTTCTTCATGCTGACGTATTACTTCATGAAAGGAGAGTCAGGAAACAGATGCTGCCAGAATAAAAACATCGCTGTGAATCGGTCTGTCACAATGTCTGCGCATTTATGGAATGCTCAAGATGCTGTTGATTTTGCACTCGCATGGCGAGATAAAAAGCACTTTACTATAAATGTCAGCGCGTAAGTCAATTTTAACTTGTATTTTTTATGTCTTCAGCTGACGAGTGATAGACCGAATTTCCTGGAGACAATACTTCAGGATGCCCAAAAGGATGACATTGATGTGTTTGGGAAGATATGTCTGACGTCTTTGATGGGACTTACTGAGGCAAAAGGCTGGTTAGCTATGAAAGGAATTACTTTATAGTTATTCTGAAATATACTGCGAATAACATAAGCGAGCAGTAGTATGGTGTTGGAACTCCCAAAGCCTTACGAGTTACGTCGCCATTTTCTTCGCTAATCGGCCACTTGCTTGGCAAGCTTCACTCCCTAACGATCCTTCCAGACTGGCGCCGACGGGATGCTGTGTGAACCATGGGAAGAATGAGGGTTTAGAAGACATATTGAGTTGATATCCAATGACACAAAGTCTATAATAAGAATACTTATAACTCACCTGAATTTTGTGCAAATATATTACATCAATGATAGTGGCAGGTATAGGGTACCGATAAGTGATCGTCGCCTTTATGAAAGACAGATAGCACGGGATCCTGAGTCCTATTTATAAACGGCGACACTGAGGCAGAGCTAGTGTGGCTGAGAAACAAAACTCAAGTCAAAGGACGCGATGTTATTTTAATTCCACGACATCATGTTTCGTTATCTTATGTCGTTTTGATAAGCTTTTTATCATCTGGAGCCCTCAAAGACCCTGGCCTCGGGTTCTGATATAAACACACCTTGCTAAAATTGATTAGTTTAAAGATTTATTAAATCTACCTGCGTCTTTTTGTTCTTTAGGATAAGTATTCTAAACATCTTAACCACCCCCGGCCTGGAAAGTCGGCAAAAGTCCCTTAAGTAAGCTGCTAACAGACCAACAAGTGGGCCAGGTCGGCCGACTTTATAGCAGGCTTGATAGGGCCGTCAGCCGCAAGTATCACGATGGTCTTTGAAATTAAGCGAAAATGCAAGCTTAGGAACAAGCTTCTGCCAAGCGTCAATGTCGGATCCTTACCGCCCCTGGTAGTCGAGACCTTTTAGAAGTATATCCCCTGCCAAGAGATGCTGGATTGAGCGGCTCTCAATAGGCGGGACCCTGAAGAAATGGGATGATATTTGTTCTAGTGCGCCCCTAAACGAGTTGTTTGTGAGAAGTAGGAAGGTTGAATGTTGGACCTCACGGAATGCTCAGCCCTGCACGTTACATGCAATTGCAACGTAATGAGATTGACTTGGACAACGGCGGTCAACCTCGAGGACGTGTGCAAATACATGATCTCTGTTCTCACTAATTTATCTCTTGACCTCGGATAAACGATAGCGCATCTGGAGCTTGAGGAGTTTAGAGGAGTAAAAATGATCTATGAAGGATTATGAGACCTTTACCTAGCAGAGCTGAGAGCGAGTACAAGACCAACGAAGCATCCATAAGCCCTAGCCGAGTGTCCATCTTAAATTTACTGCCATTCCTTATCCAAAACAACCAGATTCTGATATCCCTTCTTGACAATCTCAGTATCAATAACCATGACAGCGATGAAAGTGGTGTCCTCAGTTTCACTGGGATTGTCGCTGACGGTGTGATGACATCCAGGAAGCTCGTTGAAGCTCTCACCGGCGCTGTAAACCTTGGGCGGGTTACCGTTCATGCCGCTGAGCAGTTGACCCTTGATTACAGTGGCGGCGACAGTGGCACCAGAATGAGTATGCGGAGGTGTCCATCCGAGAGGGCCGTAGTGGACTTCGAGGCCAACGATGGACTTGCCGGGTGCGTTGGTGAGCTCGTAGTCATAGAGGATCTTGACATTTTCACGGGGGCGATTGCTGATGCGCATTAGACAGATCTTGGATGAGGGAATGGCTCAACGTACCGCTTGTTCTCGACATTGTGGGCCATTCTGGTGAAGTAGATATTAGACGAGTCTTGCGTTGTTATGCAGAGGACACAGAAGTAAGAGATGATAAGAGATGAAGAATATGGAAGATACTGTTCTTTAACGAAATGAACTACTTATACTGATGGAAATAGTGTATTTTCTCAACAAAGAATGATTATCCTACGTGTCGGTTTCCCGATTTTCGGATGGGGATGGATAAGCCATGCAATGGTCAACTGCGGACCCGCCCGGGTATCCGGGTATTCGTTTCTATCCCCGGATCCCGGGCCCAATTGCCTGACGCGAATATCAGCATATAAAACAGTTCTTTCTTGGCAGAAAAAAGTGTTAAAAATAAGAACAAATATTAGCAATATCATCCACCATTCTACATTGCACTGTATACACCAGGAAACAATTCCCCAACTTCAAGATGAAAGCTGTCCAGATCCTCGGAGACATGTCTTCTCCCAAACTCACAACCAACTTCTCTATGAATAAACCCGAACCAGCCAAGTCCGAGATTCTGGTTCTTGTTCACGCCGCTGGAGTCACTGGCGATGAAATCATGTGGCCAGAGACTTACCGACGTCCAACCCGTATTCCAGGCCACGACATTTCCGGCGTCATCACCGCTTTTGGCCCCGACTATTCTGGCCCCCTAAAAATTGGCCAAGAAGTTTTTGCTTTTCTGTCAGCGCACACAGGTGAAGGGCAAGCAGATTACGCTGTCTGTGCTCCTGAAGAGGTTGCTCTGAAGCCAGCGTCGCTTTCCCATGGTGAGGCTGCTGCACTGCCGATTCCGGCCCTGACAGCGTGGGAGGTTCTAGACTATGTCGACGTTCACGCTGGAACGAGAGTTCTTGTGACGGGGGCGTCGGGCGCAGTTGGACAGCAGTTTCTACAGCTTGTTAAGCACTTGACGGGTGCATATGTGATTGCGCTGGCATCCGAGATGAACGCGCATTTGCTGGGTGGTGTACCTGATGAAATCGTCGACTACAAAACTCGGGACTGGGAGAAGCTAGTGAAGGACATTGATGTTGTCTTTGACACAGTAGGCAATGATGTTTTGGCCAAGACGTGGGAAACTGTCAAATCTGATGGTATGATCATTACGATTGGCGATCCTGCGCCTTCATGGGCTTTTAGCGGTGATGAACCCTCCGAGTCCTTGTCCCTACCAGGCGTTAAGTACAAGTACTTCATTGTATCGCCGAATGCGGAGCGTCTGGGACAGGTGTCGAAGTTGTACGATGATGGAGTGTTGAAGCCACTAGCCGTGAAGACGTTTCCCTTTGAGCAGGCTGTTGAAGCTTGGGAGGATGCTAGGCAGCGTGGAAAGGGCTACAAGGTCGTCATCGAGTTTTAAAGTGTATCTAGAATGTAATACAGAAGAGACATCCATAAGTAGAGATTGGATAGACTATTGGGTGTTCAGCTTGTACTTCCCGCCATCCAGCTAGAATCCAGCTCGGTACCCATATTAATCCATCCACAAATATCCTCAAAAGACCCCAGGCTCGCAAAGATATTATCATCCTGGTCCATAGTCGGAAGAGACTCCATACTCCCCTCTCCCTCACTCTGCGTCAAACTTGGAACCTGCGTTGATCCCGGCGTATTCCCCGCATCCGCACTACTTCCCCCAAGGCCCAGAACATGACGAGCTATAGTCTGTATTTCTTTCACATTCCTCGCTGTTCTTGGCCAAACCTCACCCACAGCTTTGAGACATCCTATAGTCAAGCGGATTTGATCTCGCGCTATTGCCAATGCTTGGTCTTTGAGCAGATATGTACATGCTGAGAGGAGGGCGAGTGTTCCTTCGCTGACCATGCATGTTGTGAAAGGGGTGTGGTGGAATGGGCGGACGGGTAATGCTAAGAGTTGGATTTGCGCGTTGACGGATTTGAGAATTCTAGTTGTGTGTACGTTGATGAGATCTGGCTTTGGCGTATCTGCTGGTGGTTCTCGAGCGCAACTGGATACTTTTTCAACAGGGTTGAATCTCAGATCTGATAACGGTCTGTGTATGCCAATAGTCGCACTAAACAGTTAGCTCAACTCTTGTTCTGTGATCAAAGGACATACACATGGATAAGTAAGTGAGCTTGAAACATTAGCTCATCAATGGTTCCATCTGTCTTCAGGACAGGCTTTTTATCCTTGGGCAGGAGTAAAAGCCAAGCGTCGAATGCCGAGTCTGCGGATTGTATGATGGCTTCTGAATGTTCTCTGGTCGCTCGTTTTGGTGACATGCAGATGACTTGTGCTGCGCAGCGGACTGCACCGATGAGATAGGCGAAGGACGAAAAGACCACGTCTTCGCTATCGAATTCGCGAGAATCGAAGTCCTGTAAAGTCTTTGGTGCAGGTATAGTCTATCGATCGCGTCAGTCTCTTTCTTCAACATCGTATAGGTACTTACACCTGACTCATAATCTGTCTCTTCACAAGGAAGTTCCGCAGTGGGTTCAACATGTAGCGTCTTGAAGTTCATCGTCCCCAGTGTTCCAGCGTAGGAAGCATCAACGATAAATAGCATCCACCACGTTCGTCTCCAGCATTCAGCCATGACCGGGTCTCCAAAGCCCCATGTAGCAGCGAACTCCTGCTTATGCATTTCCAACTTGACGGCAACATCGATAGCAGCATCCATCTGCTCTTTTGCTTCAGTTTTGTAGGTGTACCAGAACAAAGCGATCGAGTAGAGCAGACGAGCTTGGACCTGCACTGCATCTGATAGTTTGAGCTGGGATATTTGAGCCTCGGCGGCGCTGCTTAGTGGTTCTGACCATTTGTGGGTATCGTAGATATGCCCTATCAGTCGCATGGAAGCTAGGAGGGGACTGAAGTTGAAAGCTGACACCTGGGAAAGTTGAACTAAGTGTTTGTAGGGGGGAGCGAAAGGATGCAAGTGGTGAAAGTTGGTATAGTAAGACTTTACCAGAGCATCGTCATTGAGACTGCCCTGGCTGAATAGTGGTGTTTCGCGGTCCTCTGGTACAGGCGTTAGAACGGGTAAGCTAGGTTGTTGAAAAACATCCATGCAATCCGCCCCAGTCACAGCTTCATCCCCCAAAGTGATACCCTCGTCAGCTACCGCCACAGAAATCTCCGACACAACATTATCCAATTGCGCATCAGCCTTATTAGCCAGCCGTCTCCGCCTCTCGGTCAAAGCCGCTCTATCAAGACCACCACGTCTCGAAGCAGTATACTGGCATGCCTTGTCGTAGGCTGTGCACCGACTGCATCGCGGCTGTTTAGCATCGCATTTCACATGTTTCGTCCGACACTCGAGACAAGCTAGTGAAGATCGCGTGTTTACACGTGTTGAGACTAGGCGCTCCATGGTGAATGGGTGATTTACGTGGAAGAGAAGAATAGCTGATGCTTGTCAAATGGGAGTCATACCAAAGTGGGGTCACGGGTATCCGGGCTTCCGGGAATAGAGTGGGTATACGGCATGTCTACAGGGTGAGGAAATACTTTGTTTTCGGTAAAGACTGTGTAATTGTTCAAAACGATGTGCTAGGCTACTAATACAATCAACTCTTCATATCCTCCTATTTCTAGTTAGTACGGTACTTCTTAAGGATATGCCTGCTCCAGGTTCTCAAAGATTCGGCGCCCAAACTGATCCATCAACTTGAGACGATGAATTTTGTCCCCCATAAAGCCCGCGCTACCAGGCTCATGCAGATGCCAATCAAGAACCTTATACCCTCTCTGCTCAAGGGCACCAAAGTCCGGCTGCAGATAACCAAAGATCCGACAAGGCAAAGCGGTAATCTTCTCCGATTTAACTTCGCCCTGATCAAACATGACGCCACTGTAGCCACTATCTCCGCTAGCAACGAAGTCAGCGTGGATAGCGGTAACCTGGATATCGATGTCCCACTTCCCTCTACTTCGCGAAATGCTTTCCTCGACTAGCCGCCAGTGCTCACAGCGCTGTTTGATCGGACAGGCGCCGGCTTTTGGGTGGCGCAGAGTGAAATGCCGGGCGGGGTATTTCTGTCCAGAGAAGAAAACAGTGCGTATAAAGTTCTTGGAAAATGCCTTGTCGCCTGCGGGCAGTCCTGCAACTGGATCGAATCGAAAGTCTAGTTCGGTGCTCAAAGCTTCGTCTTCGTTAGGGTCAATCAAGAGATAAGCCTTGCTCGGGAGAGGGGCTGGCTGTTCAGCCGCTTGGGTGTAATGCCGTGCGTCTTGAGGATGAGCTGCTAGCCAATCTGGTGACTGAGTGATGTCGTCCAGCTCTTGAGTTAAAGCAACAACAACTTCCTGGGCCAGAGCAACTCGATCCTCAGCTTGGGCCAAGCGCTTCCGAATGGCGGCCACGCGATTAGTTAGATAATCCATTGTGTTGATGCGAGGTCTGGTAGAGTCAAATTGGTTCATTGCTGGTAGAGTCGGCGGTATCTGTAGACTCTGAAATGCTTCCTCTTTGTCTCTGCCTTTGCAAGAGTTTGCAAAATTCTGAGGGCAGTTGCGACTACTGTTTGGGTATGCTGCTTCGTAGGAGTTTGTCTTCCACGGTTAGATAGATATAGCCTTTTCTGATGATGTGAAAGAGCTGAAGATGCCAGGAAGATGCACGGGGCTGATCCAAAGCTCAGGCCAAAAAAAAGCAGTTCTTCGTGCCAGTGGCAAATTGGTCTTTCACCAGGGCCCCATGTTCATCAGCAGTGTACCTCGAACAAAAGACTTGGGAGGTGCAGCGCAGTGTAGACTATTGTCCACTGTCATGCTTCACATGTTGGACTTGCGTTCATATGGCATGCTGAGGCGAACATGCTTGTAAAGCGGTTGATGATGAGCACGTCACAAGCAGGAGCCCGGTATGGCTATTGAGTAAAGGTTTCCATGTGTGTGTTGTTACTGTTGTCGTTGCCGTTGCCGTTGTTCGTTCGTTCAGTTCCCTGAACTCCATTCGTAGAGATTGCGTGGGAAACTAAGAGACTACTTGGTAGCCGTCTCTGTGGCAAACATTTACGTACTCAACGATATTTCTTCCAGGGAACATTCGGTTCCGGTGCAGGAGGATTTCCACCTCTCTCGCTACTGTCATCGGAACAAGAGCCGTCAGACTCTTCACCAAGGCTATCTGCAATGGAGCCATTTTGCGAGTCATGATCATGGCGGAATGGTGCCAGACCCTGGTCACAACTGCCTTTCCGGTCCTTTGGTGGCTCAGCTGTGGAATTAAGCTGTGCGTCGGTCACAGACATCAGGCCATTCCTAATTTGGCGGCGAATCCTCTTGGGGACTGGGGCATCGGTTTCGCTGCTGGCGGACCTCTTGAGGCTCAAGGGCTGCGCTCTCGGAGAAATATCATGACTAATTGTGCTTGGTGATGATTGCTCGCTGGAAGAAGAGCATGAAGTCGGAGATGGAGGTGGAGTGTCGGAAAGTCTTGTCGCAAAACTCTCATCCCTATCGAGCGGCCCAAGGTCTTCGGATGAGGAAGAGACCTGAGAGTCGATGCTCAGCCTTTCTTCCTCAGAACTTTCCCTCTCAGGTTGAGACATCCCAGGCTCTGTTTGGGGAGTATCTGGCTCTGAGGTGGTATGTACCGGCCGCGAAAAGGGAGACACAGGGCGCTCAATCTCACGCGTACCTATCGAAACGTGAGCGAAATTGAGATAATCGGGGATGAAACATACCATTATAAGCATCCTCCCAAGACCAGTGCAAGAGGTTGAGAAATACCTCGACGTCGAAATCGTCAGTGATAACGTCGTCACTCATGGCTAGAGTTTCTTGTCTGTGGTAAGTTGATGAAAGTTTTGTTGTTCTGATGGATATCCCTTGACATTAGAGAGCATGCCTTGAGAAGATGAAAGAGCTAGTCGTGTTCGTTAAATATGTGCTTCTTGAAATGAACAAACTTTTAAACGCAGACTTTATGTCTTAGTGCTTCGTTTGATAGGGTAAGAAAATAATCATAAAGAAGCTTTATTATTGAGCACTTTTTGTAAAGTTTGACAGTGTTATTATCGTGATACTTTTCATTTTGGAAGTTTGGTACATGTTGCCTAAAGTCTAACTGAATGACTGTGTATACCCCCAAGATCTCACGCTTTTCGCATAGCCAAGTGTAAAAAGCATTCAATGTCTAGAGATTCAATGGTAAGGTTTATGGTGTTAAAACTAAAGTTCATCCCTGTAGTCGTGTCGCGGATTTCCCAGTGAGAGACGGTAGAACTGAACAAGTCGGAGTGACTTCCATATCATTCGTACTATAGCAGATTCGCCTACAGATAACAGGTTAGTGAGATAATAAACGCAAAACGCTGTTGGTTCGGTCACGGTCATAACGGAAACGATGTCCGACCTTGTTTCAAAGAGGGGCTCCGTTATGTGCACGGTCTTGTTGGTTGCCTTCGGTGATCTCCATTCTTGGAGATTACACGACCAACAAACCACTCACCGTCGGGTTGTGGATCATTTATAACCAGCGCGAGTCCCCAATCCGTTGATCTCAAATTTTTTCTCAAATCACGCAAAATGGCTTCGTCAACATCAGACATCCCGTGCATTCTGCCACGGCTTCCCCAAGAACTAACCAATGCCATTTCTCGGTACCTTGAAGGAAGCGACATCAAGGCCCTGCGTGAAACATGCTCAGCAATGGCCAGGGCCGTACCACTCCGTGTCGACCGTGTATTCATATCCGCAAATTCCCTCAATATCCAAGTTTTTAAAGCGATCGCAGACCACGACACTTATCGCCACCAAGTTTATGAGATCATCTGGGATGACGCTCGTTTGTCTACTGGGCCGGAGCTCTGGGAATCCAGGGTAGAATTGGACGGGAACAATTGGGGGCTAGATATGGCTGTAACTGAGAATGGATGTCCGAGGTGGTTTCAGAAATATTCCAGTACATCAGATGTTGAATCGTACTACAACTACAACACGCCCGTTGCTGACAATCATATGGGACTCGCAGAGTGCTGGGGCTATTACAAGCCGTTGTTGGAAGACCAGAAGGAGGTTTTGGCAAGCAATGCCGATATTGAAGCCTTCAAGTATGGTCTGCAGCGTTTCACGAGCTTAACAAGGATCACCATCACACCGGCGACTCACGGGAGGCTTGGGCAACCACTATACGGAACTCCTATGATCAGGTCGTTTCCTCCCGGATTCGACTACCCAATCCCAAAGCAATGGCCTACCGTCCCAATGGATGATCGCAGCGATTGGTATGATCCCGGAGAATGGCATGACGAGCTTCCATGGCAATCTGAGGAGGGCGATGCCCCGTATCAGTGGTTTTACGGTCCCCACTGTACCAATGAGAAATACAAGGAGAAGTGGCGAGGCTACCAGCTCGTCAGCCGAGCCTTGTTAGAGTGTGAGAATCAGGTCACAGAGCTCAAGATTGGAGGCCATGAGATGAGCTCTGGGTTGAATTGTCGCATCTTTGATCAATCCTGCACCGAATACGACCATTTCTACACTCTACTGAGCCGCCCTGGGTTCCGATATCTTGATCTCGATCTATTCACGAGCATGATCGAGCAGGATGATTGGATAACATATGAGAGACGACTGCTCAGAGATGCTTTAGCTCGCGCTAAAGGAATGGAACATATATCTATACGCGCTTCCACCCAGATTGAAAACGGAGAATGTCTACAGCTCGATCCAGAAGACCTCGAAAGGCCTCTGTTTCCCCTACGGGCAGTATTTCCTATCGACCACTGGCCGCGACTTAAACACTTCGGTATCTCAAACTTCCTGGTAGAGCTAGATGACTTGGTCGACGTTCTGTCCTGTTTGCCATCTACATTGCGCTGCGTCGAGCTAATCAACTTGGCATTTCGAAATCTGGATCACGATTACGTCGACCTCATTCACGAGATGCGTGATAAGCTTGACTGGCGTTCACGGCCCGTGGAAGAGAGACCGAAGGTGCATATGATCTGTTGTGAGGAAGACAACGATGAGTTCATTGAGGTAGATGGTGCGGTATTTCATATCTGTACGGAGGTGGTGAGAACCTATTTGAACTTGAGTCGAGGTGCGTAGCTATACGATGAGGGGGTGTTCGGAGAGATCCGTTGGATCCGGATTGCTGAAGTCCGTTCTTAACTACATTTTATTGACAATCTTCTGTACTTTATCAAGGCCTCTAGACTCAGTTGGGAGCTCAGCAACTGTGGGTTTGATGGCTATATAATAAATGTACTATGTAGAAGTTCCCCAACCTAACCGCATTGCGAACGCTGGCACAGCAGCCATCAGCGCATTCTGCCTTGGTTGAGAAAGCCATGATAGCCGTGACAGCCTCAAACAGCTATGATGCTTCTGTAGTAGTCAAAACTTTCTTCGTCAAAGCCGTAAACAGTCCCATGACCAAGTCTGAGTTCTCTGCGTTTAGGTAAAGGGTCGCATTGCAGTCTTGCTCTCGACTACGGAGTACTGCGACCACAAATGGAAATGCCCGAAAGACTCCGCTCACAACCAACAACTTCAAGCGAGTCATGAGCGGGCCGACTTTGAGTGGATATAAGCAGACCAACAGCATTAATTTTACAGGATGTACTTCGCTCTTCGTTGTTCAACTCAACTTTCAAGTTGTCTCACGTTATCAATGTTGCTATATTCTATTGAGACCATTGGAATCAATCACTTTGGCCGTGGACTCGCGATGATGTCAGTAAGAACGTCTTGAGGCTCTCGTGCGTCAGACCATCAGCAACAAATGTGAATGTCACCAGCAAAAGGAAAGTGGAGTCTGGCACTGCAGTCAAGACCTTGGCTAATTAAACAGTGGCCGATAGTCCCGTGCAAGCGAGCTGTTCCACTGTTCAAAGACTCTTACATGCCATGATCGCTCTAACTTTTGAATCCAACTCTACGGAGTAGTCCATCTCTAAATTGATTATCTACAGTCATTTCACCATGTCTTCAGCCATCACTACTTCCGTGCTCATGCTGGAATACACTGGAGCTGCAAATCTCGTCGCCGAAGTCATTGGCGCAAACCCAACAGCCACGACATTCGTACTGGACTGCGGCAAGCCCAAGCATAAAAAGACCTGGGATGAGAATGAATGTTATATGACCAAGGACACCGTCATCGTCGGCCCATGGGCCGATAAGACACCTGCGCCTGGAGCTGTCACTACTGGTATCTGGAGAGACGGCTACGTCAACGAAGATGAAAAGGAAGGCTACTCGTACTCGATAGAATGCCAGATGGATTATACGATGCCTATTGTCTGTACTACGATCAATCATGCTTCGTTCACCTTCCGAGATGGTCGGGGGGTCACAGCGACGTACACCAAACACGGCGGTACGACGTTTGACGGGTTCTTCTATTTTGGGTATGGATACTTTGGCTGGGCTCCTGTCACTGTCACAGCTGGTCAGTCGTATCTTTTGTCTGCCAAGACTGCTGCTTCCACCGAAGCTACGGCCACAAGCTATGTCTCTGGAACCGGAAAGGCTGAGGAAGCAACGACATCGGTGGCCGAAACTACCAGCACGAATGACGACGGTGTAATTACTGTCACTGGGGAAGCTTTGTCAACAACGACTTCGAGCAATAGTGCAGGCACCAAACGTGCTTTAAGCCTCTGGGCTGCAGTGGGAATTGCGACAACGGTGGTCTTGGTATGAATGAATGCTGTGGTAGGATATTTCTTCATGAATGATTCACGCGAGTGACGTCAAGGATGTTTGGGCAGGTCAAGTAGGCAACGGTAAACATGATAGAAGTAAACCATATTATTAATCATTTTACGAAAAAGCTTTGGAGCTGCCCAGAGGTGGGGTTACATCCCGATTCCCATGTCACATGAGTCTTCTACATTAGCCACTTGAGTTCTTCATTCCTTAATGACGTGGCATACACTATTGCTGGTTGGAATACTTCGCTAAGATCTGTATTGGCATTGGATTTTACAAACAGGTCGGGTTTCAGGCTTACGTTTGTGCAGCTATCCACTCACTCTTTAGGCTGAAGGGTCCCGCCTTATGAATCGGGCATCACTGGCGGCCTAGAGATGCTCGAAGGTGGATGACTTATTAAAAAACAAACTCGAGTCGTTTGATATGTTTACCGATGAGTTGTAAACAGACAAATCAGGATTACGGCCATGCTATTCGTCGAGGGGCCAAGGACATATGATTTGGAATCAACGAAGGACATTCTTCCCAATTAGTCTTGCCTCATTGAGCTGCGCTCCACGTCCATGTGATACACCATCTTTAGCTGCAATGCAACCGCCAACAAAAATATGACCTCCTAGGCGGTCTCCCACTACACGGCCCCTCCCGAAGCTGAAACCGGGTAAATCAAGTCACTGTGGGCCGGAAGTACGAGACTTGTCCGAAGTCCGAACCAAGGATGAATCTATGAGATCAAATATCAAACTCGGTATTCTTCCAACGGCCGAAACCTGTTATAAAAAAGGAGTTACAGTTCACCATTTGTAGTCTATCGTCGGCCACAGATCACATCGCTTTGCCATGTCTGCGATAGTTGACACGGATATTCTGATCGTAGGCGCAGGCCCTTCTGGCGCCGCTCTCGCATCCTTTTTGGGTCAGAATGGTATGTCTTATGGCTTGTCACTATAGACATCAAAGTAAGCTGATGAGAGGATTTTAGGAATGAGAGGTCTCGTCATTTCCAAGGACCCGCATACAGCTTACACGCCTCGAGCTCATGGGTTCAACCCTTTTGCGCTAGGTAAGATCCGTTATGCGTATAAGCCTAAGAAGTCGCTGACATGAATGGAGAGTGTCTTCGGGATGTTAATCTGGAGGATGAGGTGCTTCGGCTGGCCATTCGCGAGCCTTTCATCCTTTCACCACGCTTTGCACAGAGCTTCGTTGGAGAAGAATACGGACGACTCGCTTCATGGGAGGAGAACCCTAAGTCTTTAGTAAGTCAAGCAATCGATTGACTGTAACTTGCTGACAGGATTCGTGATAGGGAAGACGAAAAGAGACAACGCCTTGCGAATACGTGGACTTGTCACAGCGCCACTTGGAGCCTCTTCTTTTGCGCTTTGCATCTCATAACGGCTTCAACATTCGATTTTCAGCTGAGATTGTCAACGTTGAGATCATATCAAGTCAGACAGCCAAACCCGCTTATGTCTGCACAGTCTACGATCATATCATCAAGCAAGAGTTCAAGGTTCGCACAAAGTATCTCTTCGGAGCTGATGGGGCGCGCAGCCAGATAGCGCGTCAATTCGGCTTCAAGTTCCTTACTCAAAGCCCAGGCCCAAAGGCATGCAACGTCTTGTTTCGTGCAGACCTTGCAAGGCACTTGACGAAATCGCGTCTCGGTGGAATACACTGGATCATACAACCCGACCGTACCCTCTTCCCCGGCGTCGTTGCCCATCTTCGAGCTGTTCGGCCTTGGAATGAGTGGGTGCTGGTGGCGTTTGGTCCCCAGGGCGGTGACCCCTTTGAGGGCATGACGGCTCAGAGCCATGAGCTTGTAGATTTGATTCGACAGCTTGTGGGGGATGATTCGCTTGATGTTGAGATCTTGACTCTTGACGCTTGGACTGTGCGCGAACTCGTCGCGGAGACGTACTCCAAATATGACCAAAGCTTGTTCCTACTGGGTGATGCAGCACACAGACATCCTCCAACGTTCGGTCTCGGAAGCAATACGTGCATCCAAGACGCGTATAACCTGGCTTGGAAAGTGGCCTACGTATCAAAACGCTGGGCTGGTCCAGGTCTGTTAGCTTCATACAGTCAAGAGAGACAGCCAGTCGGTGCAGACCTCGTTCGAGAGAGCAACAACCATATACGAAAGAACGCAGAGCTGTTCCGTGTATTTGGAATGATGGCCCCGTCTGCCGAGGGCACGAAGCAAGTGGATCAACTATCGCATGCGACGCCGGAGGGTTCAGCGCGACGGGCCGATCTCTATGCCGCGCTGGAAGACAAGAAACAAGAGTTTGAGAGTCTTGGCTTGGCCCACAATCATTTCTATGTATCCAAGGCAGTGTACCTAGACGATGAGACTGGCCCAAGACCAGTGGTGGAAGGTGACCCGGTCGTGGAGGTTCAGATCAGCACCTATCCCGGCAGCAGATTGCCTCACGCGTGGATTGACAAGCCAAGCCGCCTGAACATGATATCGACGTTGGATTTGGCTGGAAAAGGGTCCTTTTGTTTATTGGTTGGCGTGGATGGTAGTCCTTGGAGAAAGGCGGTTGAGGCCATCACGACTGCCACTGGCATTCCAATCAATGTTTTCGGCATCGGGCCAGGTCAGGAGTACATCGATGTTTATAGGCATTGGTATGAGAAGAAGGGTGTTAGCGATAGTGGATGTGTTCTCGTTCGGCCAGATCGATTTGTCGCGTGGAGGTCTGTTGGCAAGTCTATGGACTGTGAGCAAAAGTTAGAGGAGGTTCTGAGGAGCATTCTGTGCAGGGAGGAGTTATAATTTAGTTTATGAATGGAATTGGATACGTAGAGACTTTGTATCTAGTCGTTGAAATGTACACATAGACAATGCCGGTGTGATATTTTGTCGGGGACAAATACCGTGAATCCATCTTACAAACTCACCTAAGCCACATATAGACATTTGACTTAGAATCCGTTAGTCAATACTGCCATCTCAGATTTATTATACCCCATAACGGCGTTCCCCTTCTCAGACCTCCGACATATCGCGCTTCGGTATTAGCCCGGACTTTCAGTTGTCCGGCAAAGCGGGGCTTTTGAACCAATGATGGCCTCCCTTGTTTCTCAAGTGGTTAAACTCCTTCCATCCTCGACAGCAAGTATCCCAGCCAGTGTTGTCTAAAGATCGGAGCGGAGGGTATTTGCGGCCGATATATGGTCAAGCTTAACGGAGGGTTTACTTGTATATAAACTCGATATGTTACACTTCATGTGAGTACACCAAACACTAAGAACTTCAATTCTCAAGCATGGACTCTCAACTCGGAGGCGGTTACCTGAGCTTAGAAGCAACTGGCCATTTCGTACTACTTCTCTGTATTGTATACTTACTCTGCAATGTAGGTGGTATCCTTTTTTCTGTTGTGCAAGCTTTAACAAACTGTAGGTAACTTTTACTATCTTCTTCAATCCGCTTTCGCGTCTGCCAGGTAAGGCACCCTTCCCTTCATTCAACCCGACCACGCTGACACTGTCTCACAGGCCCATGGATATCTTGCTGGTCAGACATGATTGCGAAGTATCACTGGCTAAAGGGCACACGAGCGCAATACGTCCACGATCTCCATCAGCAATATGGTCCGTTCAAACAACCCCAGACAATCTATCGCTAACTCGTCACAGGCCCAGTGGTGCGAATAGGCCCTCACGAGGTTGACATTTCCGACATGACAGCAGTCAAGGAGATCCATCGCGTCAAAGACGGCTACAAAAAGGCGGCGTTTTACAAGAACCTCGTTCCCAACACAAACAACCTCTTCAACACCCTTGATGTAGAGTTCCACCGTCACCATCGACGCCTACTGTCCTCGCCCCTCTCCGAATCATCGCTCAAGGCTGTGGAGCCAACAGTTGACGCTTATGTCAAGATGGCAATTGATAGTATGAAGCGTGAGATGGATGAGCGCGGAGCAGCTGATGTAGCCAAGTTCTGGCTGTTTATGGCCACGGATATCATCGTCGAACTCAGCTTTGGGGAGTCCTTCGGTATACTGGAACACGGTAAAGTGAGTAGCAACTTGACGTTTCTGTTGTCTTTGCTAACACATATGACTAGAAAAGCCAATACATCAAAGACCTGGAAGGTCTAGCAGCCAAAGGTTCCATTCGATCAACATTCCCAACCCTCATATCCCTCGCGACCAAGCTCCCCCTGCCAGTCTTCAAAGAAACCGTTGCTGCCGCGCAACGCATCAAAGACTACTCCGCCGAGGCCGTTGCACGCTACAAGACAAATTTCACAAATAACCCAGCAGCAGCCAAGCCTATGTTGTTCAGAAAGCTTTTCGAAGCTGGTGAAGATGGTCTATCAGATGAAGAAATTCGTGCTGAGGCGCAGGCGTACATCGTCGCTGGCTCAGACACTACCGCGACGACGTTGACATACCTTATATACTCCGTCTGCAGTTATGTTGATGTTCAACAGAAACTGGTCAAAGAGCTGATGGAGCTACCCGATGACTTTGGTCACAGTGACTTGCGCGATCTTCCGTATCTGAACAACGTTATCGATGAGACGCTTCGTCTCTATGCAGCAGTCCCTGCAGCCTTGCCTCGCGTCGTGCCCAATGGGGGCGCTCACCTTGCAGGCTACTTCATTCCTGGTGATACAGTTGTTTCAACGCAAGCCTGGACCTTACATCGCGATCCGCGGGTATTCCCAGACCCAGAGAAATGGGACCCGTCGCGCTGGGAGAAGGGTAGCAAGATGATGCACGATGCCGTCATGCCATTCGGTGGAGGCTCGAGAGGTACGTGTCTCACCTAAAGTTCATTTCGGGAAGCGCTAATGTTTGTGAAGTCTGTATCGGGAAGCACCTTGCGCGAATGGAGCTTCGCTTGGCCATGGCGAGATTTTTTCGTGCTTTTCCAAAGGCCAAGGTTTCTTCCATTGAGGGCATGTCGGAAGAGGATATGGAGCTGCGCGCGTACTTTCTTTTGTCGCCAAAGGGAGGACGGTGTCTGATTCAGCTGGAATAAAATGATACGGGGTTTCGCATTTCTGAATTCGCGGTGCGACCGCATACGACCGTCTAACTCGGGGGTGGATCGTATGAGCATCACTCAAGAAATCTGGCTGTTGACATCAATGTGGCATCATTGGTACGTCTATGCTGTCTATATGGATTGCTAAAACTACTAGGACTGTAAATGAAAGTATTCTTAAAAGTAGAGCCAAGGAACGACCGTTTTAAAGCGATAATTTAAAGTTGAAGGGAATCAGTTCGTCGGTATACAGGGTATGCTATGTACCTAGCTTGATAGGCAATACTTCTTCTACCGCCGTGGTAGCGCACATGAACATGTACCTCTTAGCATCCCAACACTAGAGCCCGTGCGCCCCAAGCATGGATTCAAAGCTCCTCTCTGTTCGTTACAACTGATCAAGGAATGAAGAAGAAATGCTGCGCCGTCTTTCGCAGCTAGCGATTAATTAGAGACGTACCCACTATAAAGCGAAAATTGCTTTATCGTTTACTTATTTATATGAAGTCCGATCCCTTGATTTTCAGCTTCTGTCATGGAACTTGCCGGCGGGAGTGTAATTAATGTCATTCGTTTATCTGACGGGAACTTCCGCATACAAAACATCCCAGCTGATAATGCAGCAAGTATTGCTTGAGGCTCTGAAAGCTATTGACTGCAGCTTGTTCCGTGGTCCAGTGTTTTTTGCAGCTCTCACTATCGAATTTATTTAAGATGAGTGATACCATTGCTGCAGTTCATTTAAAAGAACAAAAACAATTCCAGAAGTACCGAATTTCGAAATGAGAGCACGTGCCGTGTTGTCAATCGACTTCAGCTCTTTGGTCAGCCCCGTTCATCTTATCAATTCAGAGCCTAGCTCCCCCAATAACTCTTCCCGGGGAAGCCAGAAAACTTCAAAACTTGTCAAAATAAACTCAGCAAAGCATCACCTGAGCTTAGGCTAAATTACCTAAGTATTTTTTATCATTTAGGCTTAACGCTCTAAGTCTTTTTTCCCTCCCCAAGCTTCGCAAGCTTGACCCCATCCACAGCACTAACCCTCTCTTTATTTTTAGTCCGTCTATCCCTCTCCGCTCAGCCGTCCGTCAGAAAGCAATGGTCCACGCGACCGCCGAACTAAAATGTTTCAGGTCCTGTCTCTCCCACATTACGCACTGACAACTCACTCCAGTTGGTTATTTAGCGATTGGCCAAAGCATCTCGCAATCTAGGCCAATCCGCCAAATGATGTTCGTCCTGACTCGCGCGCGACGAAGCGCTAGCTTTGTTTGGGATTCATGCAGGGGTATGTTGTATTGAGCAGTCATGGAAATTGTAAATGTCGAGGAAGAAGAAAGTTTAAATCCACTGGGGACTTAGTTCTACTCCACAGACGTTAAAGGGAGCTAAAACGGTCCCGAGGGCATTAGGCGTTGTTGATGAAGGAACCATTCGCATTATAGCTGTGATACAGAGTGGAATAGATTGAGCGTTCAAAAGCATCAATGCCACTGTCCTGAGACGACGAGAATCTCTCTATAACTAGACAAAAGCAAACCCATCTTCAGCCATCACCGTCAAAAATCAACCCTTAATATCATTTTTGCCCCACAAGCATGTGACCAAAGCTCTCGATACGAGTGTGCCAAGGGCTCATCTGGCAGCTGTATGATATGATTGACACTGCCGTCTGTGCGACACTGCCGTGACCCGTTTGTTTCGTTTCGTTTCCTCCTCTATTTAACTCCCGTTATGTCTCACTAACTTGACCCATTGCAAGCTGTCATTGACTCCCTACCGCCATCATGCATCTGAATTCCCTCCTTGTATCCTCCCTCTTCGCTTCAGCCCTCGCGGCTCCAAGCGCTTCTACAAAGAAAGCTTGTGAAGAGATCTCAAAAGCTATACCGGGTCGTGTCTCACAACCGTTTACCATCAACTACAACAGTCAATCCTCAGGGTATTGGTCTACGGCTTTGCGGGAGATCAAGCCTGCTTGTGTTGTCACTGCCAAGTCGACTGAAGATGTGTCAAAGGCTGTTACGATCTTGAACAAGTATCCTGATGTCAAGTTTGCAGCCAAATCAGGTGGACATGATCCTAACCCTACTCATGCTACTGCTGGTGATGGAGTACTCATCTCGCTGAATGAGATGGTTGGGGCTACTTATGATGCTGATAAGAAGGTGGCGTATGTTAAGCCTGGTGGAGAGTGGAATGATGTTATTTCGCAGCTGAATAAGGAAGGCGTTGCTATCGTCGGAGGTCGTCTCGGTATGTCTTGTGATGGTGCTGGGTGATGCACTACTAACTTAGCTCTAGGACTGGTTGGTGTTGGAGGTCTTCTTACACAAGGTGGCATCTCTTTCTTGAGCGCCCAATACGGCTTGGCTGCTGACGTATGATCTATCATGGAACCAAAATGACTCTAGCTAACGATGTCCAGAACGTTGTCTCTTGGGAAATGGTCAACTGGAACGGCACAATCATCAACGTCGACGCCAAGACCCAGCCCGAGCTTGCCGTCGCACTGAGAGGCAGTGGAAGCCAGTTTGGCATTGTGACTCAATTCACCGTCAAAGCTTACCCCATCGGAAAGGTCTGGGGCGGTATTCGCACCTACGATGAGTCCAAAACAGACGAGCTCTACAAGGCGATGCATGAGTTTATCCCTTACAGCAACGATGATCCCAAGGCTGCTATCATTGTCACCAGTCTCATCCTCACTGGAAGTAGCAGAATTAACCTTTTGTTCTACTTCTATCAGGGCGAGAAGCCTCCCACTACTGGAGCCTTTGCCGACTTATTGAAGATCAAGTCGACGCTTTCTACTACCAAGACACAATCCTATCCTGATCTCGTAAGTCATTCGGTATCAAGGGTTGAAGCAGTGATACTAACTACCCATAGCTCAAGTCTAACGGCGCCGGAGTTTCACTCTTGAACTCACGTATCTCATTCCGAGTAAGCAGCTTCTTTCACATTACTTAGCCTTGACTAACATCCCAGACCGCCACTATCCCCTACTTCCCCAAAGACTCAACCGTATACGCCGAGATAACCGACAAGTTCGTCTCCATCACAAGCAGCTACTTCAAAAACCTCCGCGGTCTCGCCTCCCAATGCTCCGTCGACTTCCAACCCCTCCCCTCCTCAATCGGCAAACACACCGAAGAACGCGGCGGAAACGCCATCGGCTTCACCGCCAACGACCCTGACCGCGTCCTTCTCGAGATCCAGTGCGCGTGGGTCGAGAAGCGCTACGACGATACTGTTCGTCAGTTCTCCAAGGACTTGACGACTTTTATTGAGGATAAGCTTCCGGAGTGGATTGAGAGGAACGGAGGTGATATTGATGAGTATCTTCCGCTTTTTATGAATGATGCTATGTTTGATCAGAATGTCACGGGGACTTATAAGGACTACGCTAAATTTAAGGCGTTGCAGCGGGAGGCTGATCCGGAGGGTGTTTTGAGAGAGAGGATGGGTGGCTTCAAATATTAATCCAGCTTCAGACCTGTAGGGGTCGTTGAATAGTATTATTAATAATGTCTTGTCTGTAAAGGATCGTGATAGTGCTAAGCCTAACGCCTGATAGAGCATGAGCAGCTGTGAACAGGATCAACGACCTTGATTCCTGGCCATGTTCAGATACATCTGAGCCCGTCTCGAGCAAGCCATCAGGCTATCCCACATCCGGTCCATCACATCAATACCTCGTGCAAACCCGTTCAAAAGGTCCGACGCTACGCGTATCTGGGCAGAGGGCTCATCATCAGAACTCGCCCCAGGTTCGAGATGCGCCTCGATAAGCGGTTTTCTGCGACCAATATCTGCGTACAAACCGTCGAGCTTCGTGAAACCCTTCTTGATCCTGTCGGTCTTCTCGAGCATCTGCTGACTCAACGCCGCCATACCTCTTCCGGCGTCAGTATCGGAGCCAGCGATTCGGGAGTTGATTTGCAGAGACTCTCTCATGGTTTCCATATTTGTGACGAAATTGTGCATTCTGTGACGAAAAGCCTCGTATTTGGCGTGTTTGGCCATTGCGGCTACCCATTCCTGGCGATCAGGGTCGGCGGATTGTGAAACTGCGGGTGCTTGATTAGTGCTCATTGCTTTTAGAGTAGTATTCTGGAACTGATGAAACTGAGGAAGTATGGAGCGTAGATGTTTGCATCAGACTAAGTAGTCAAATTCGGAAATTTGTATTGCTTTCTGTGCAGGGCTAGGTTCAGTGTCAAGGCATGCCAGAGTGATGAAGAGCAATGCGGAATAATAGTTAATCACAGTTCCATCAGCTAAGTTCTCATTATAATCACGGTTGGTAATCATAGTTCAATCGCTATTGTCGCTGCGCGGGAGTGATGGTAGTTCTTAGCCATCATTTTCTGTAAGTGATCAATCTTCAACAATCGTCTCTTATCAACGCAGAACTTTCAAGCCTTCCCCGTCACTACCAACTGAATTTCCAGTATAAGACCCACTCAGAAAATCCAAATGACCAGCCTGGAAAAGTTGTTTAGATTTTGCCTTGATACTGGATCTCAGGATTTGAAACCAGTCTACCACGGAAAATGATCTCAGCCCCCGGGAGTTCGTGTGTAACGTGGTTCATATCTGGGTACATTTTGTACTTCGTACCACTACAAGTACCATGGATGTATCGATGTTGTCTCGCACGCCGGCGGGCGCATCATGGAGAAAAGAATGAGTCTTGTGTTACCCAACTGCATCGGCAACTCGTGATTCCGAGCAATCCCAGTCCAGCCACATGTCCTCACCGCCACTGACCAGCCAGCCACGAGAGGCAACGGCATTACTAAGATGGGAAACCCTGGCCGAGCAGTTCAGCTGTGTCTTAGAGCCCCGCCCTGCGAACTTTTTCCTGCGCTCACAACTGCGCTCATATTCCCAGTTCCCGTAGTGTCTCTCTCCTCGGAGGTTTACACACTGTGGTTAGGCTGGTTCTCTGACTGGTGAGCGGACCATCTGCATCGGTCATTCGTCGAGGGCCACATAAAAAGAATTCCCTGAATGCAATCCTAGTTTGATGCGTGTCTGGGTTGATTCGGTGAGGGATGATATTTTGATTGGTAACTAATTACCCGTCCCAAGCCGGCCCGCCCATAAAAAAGGTACTCAATCCAGCGTGACGATATGTGCGACCATTGATCGTGCATCTGAGACATATCTCATCACTTTTCTATATCGATATCTTGCGGAGAAAACGTGACAATGCCACACAAGAGCTGCATACGCAGTGACAGCGCGAAGTACAGTGCCCGGCTAGAAGGCGTGTTACTCGCCAAGAGATGCACAGGACCGAGCTTTTGTAATTTCAAGCGACACAAGTCTCGCTTTCTGTACCAGCCATGAGGTAGTGCTCAGTGCCACGAGGTGGGGGAGTCCACCCAGTGTCTCGTTTCTACAGGATTATGCTTACTTAGCACCGTTGGAGCCAGCTAACTTCCCCCAATGAAGAACAGTCATCCGACCCGATTAGCTTTGGAACTGCGGCCCGTAAACGGCTTCTTGCAGTGGACCACCCATATCTCACTAGTATGACTTGCTCAAAACCTTGGACCATGTTGAAGTTCTCTCCACGATGTGCAGAGACAAGATCGCAGGGTATCGAGATAGCCTACTCGTGTAACCACCAGCCATGAGATCAAAACAGGTTTAGAAGAGGAATTATAAGTAAGGATCTAATGCTCCATTGAGAAAACTTACTCACCAGCTGTCTGCATTCGTGCCATGTCGACACTCGCTTCATCTCGAAAGAGGGCGTCGACCCCCTCTTCTCCAAGCACCAGCTTGAGTAAGAAGCTGAAGCTGACAAGCATATCCCCGCCTCAGCCGATGTCACCCGCGACGCTTATGACACTTTTCAACCAAAATCCAGCCGATCTCATGCCAGATCTGCGGATGCAGGTGACATGTCTCAAACTGTTCCTCCTGGTAATGTAAGGCCACAGAAAGATGCATCGTGGGCCTCACTGACGACCTGCAGTGCGCGCATGCCAGAACCCACGCCAAATGGGAAGAAGGTGCACGAAGTTGGGTACAGACAAGCTGTGGAGGCCCTCAACAAGTTGGATATCCTGGGTATTGCAACAAAGAGAATGATCGCTGCGGTTAATGATATTGAGAAACTTACGAGGGACATTGATGAGATTCTGGAGTTTGAAGCGCCGTCTTTTCCTAATGTGCAGCTGAAGAGGTCATGTGAACATTTCATGGGTGCGTATGAGGAGAGGTTGGCCAGCTTGGATCCCATGAGAGAAAATGGTTGTAACGATAGTATGTCTGATGGAGGGCAAGAAATGGCGTGAACTTGACACAATTCATACAATTACTAAAAAACCTTATATCCTAATTTAAAGTCCAGACCCCGTTTTGCTCCCCGAGGCAACAAGTTGGCGCGACACATAGGCGCAATTGAACAACTAACTTTGTGATGGGCGAATCAGCTCCTGTACAGGTCAGTCACTCAGTGGGTAGCGCCCTATAGTGGACTCTACAGGGCTGCTTCGGCCGAAATCCCCCCTACGGCATCTGCAAATGCAACATTGTTCCGCACAATGGCACTCGGTCAGACTCTTTGTCAACATCTGTTCGAGAAGAACATTTGATGTTCAGATTAATCAAGTCGAGCCTGCGAAATCCGACACGGGGAGCTCATTCTGTTCAATGGTCTCTTGTATGTCTCTCTGTTCGCCTCACTTGCTGCTCTTGGATAAATATCGAAGGATTTCCAGTTTCAGCCGAATCCCGATTTCTTAGCCCCCAATACACTAGCTTCACCCGTCTCACTAACACCAACCAACGACGCAAGCAATCAACGTCAACGCTCAGTCACATCCTACCACCTCCATACAGCCCAGGATATTAAACACCATCCGATCAAATAACTGCCAGAATGTCTAACCAGTCCTTGCCATTTCGAAGCAATAAGTCCATGTCCAAACTGCGACATGACTGTGACCAACGCGCATCCACCTTTGCAGAAGATCTCTCTCAGGTTTACAAGCTCCGCGTCAAGGTAGACAGAGAAAACCGTGAGTTCAAGGAAACTATCGGCAAACAGATCGACCACCTGATGCTCCTACAATCTGAGATCATCCAGGAAGCAGATGCTATTCGTACAGGAGACTCTTCACTCCCAACAGAGCAGGAGATCTCAATACTGGCCCGTCACCCAGGGATTCAACTCATCCCCGAGCATTGGTTAGTATGCCTCCTGAAAAATATTGGCGAGAATGAGAAGCTGAAAGAGCAGGAGAAGATGGTCAAAAACAGATACCAAGAGTTATATCATCAGAGAGGTCGGCCACGCATGACTCTGAAAAACGGTCATTATACACGTCGTATGGATTGGTATGCTCGACGTCTATTTAGGCGAGAAGCCGTAGCTGAAGATGAGCGACTGCCTATCAAGATTGTAAAGAGACTTGAGTTTCTGAAGCAGTATAGAGAACCGGATGCTTCGCAGACCGACTTGGAGCCTGCCCTGAGTGCTTAGACGGATGCCTCAGTTGAAAGCCCCAAGGCCCAGGGAGAAGACTGGTATGAGTGGATTTCAGGGGCTTCTCTAACGCAGCTGTTCGCAGTCTGTAAGATTCTCAAGGGAAACAATATACCCATGTTTTCTTATAGCTCGTAACAGACAATAGAGCTGAGACTACTGAGTTGTATCCAAATGGAATAGCCCTCACCATTAAATCGAATGAAAGATTACCATCGCTTTAATTATTCTTTGTATAGTGTAAGCTGATGATTGACAATGGGTCTCCGGAATTGGCTATCGCGCATGGATTTCTTAGCAGATCTCCTGTCAATCGCAAGCGATAAGTACTACTATAAACTCTTCCTATTCCTTGTCTTCAATTGCAGCAGTAACCCATTGCCTCTCCACTCTTCCTAGTAGAGCATACATGCAAATGAAATGCGTGCTGCAAATCCACATCCTAGCCGTTAGTACTGGCAATGTCAGACATCTACTACATACTGCCAGTCCAGTCTTGAGCAGCCCCCGATGAGGTAGCCCCATTGATCGGGCCCGCCAAATGGACCCCAGAGTTAGTATAGATACCAAAAGGATCACCAGAATCATTGTTGGGGTTGTAACTGTAGCCTCCAGACGATGGGGGAAGGAGTTGCCAGTACATGTTAGGCAGGCCAACAGAGTTCATGTTAATCACATCCGAGACAAATGCCGACTTCTGATCGTACTTTTGCGAATCAACTCCCCATTCCTCGAGATAGACCTTCTTCCATTGGCCTGGCAATAATGCTGTACTCGAACATCTGCTTAGGGAACGTTTCCAGAGACATGAGCCCAGAAAGTGTCGATGGAGGTGTCCTCGGCTATTCTCACAAGTTCCTCTTTGCAGATAGTGCCCCAATTATGTGAGATATTCAATGACTCTTATTGGCCACCGTAATCGACTAGACCATGTCGATCCTTCAATATAGGCGTGAAACCTTTGCAATTTACCCAAAAGGTTGTAAGTAACGACCCTCTTGCATTTACGACCTGCTCATTCTGGCACGGCGATAGAGTCCGGATGAACCGGCCGACAATAATGGGAAGTTATCAGACAATCTTTTGTGGCGAGACCTAGTAATAGCGAGCCATTGGGTGTACGAATCCACTCTCGGCAGCTGAACCAGGTACGGAGTTTCATATTCGGCGTTAGACTCTAGCTAGCGCATAATCTGCCATCAACACGAGACAAATATTATTGCTCCTGAACGCTCAGTCGGTTTTTACGATATCGATTAAAAGGCTGAGAAGCCTCTATGAGTAAACCCAAGCAGATAGCTTGATCACCATCAGTCAATAACCTCACTCTCTACCATTGCAGAATCATTCGACTCCTCCCAAACTTCATCCACCATGCCTTCCCTCCTCACCCTTTCAATGATGGTTGGAACCATCGCGACACCAGTAGTCGCAGATATCTACAACGTCAACGTTCCCTCTGGTTTCTTTTCCGGTCCTCAGTCCGGCATCGGCTCATGGTACCGTGCCTCCACGGGCCAGGACTCAACCAACGGACAAAGCTGGTGCGGCTACAAGTACTACAACTCAGACCCTGTGTTTGCTCCCGTAAGCCATTACAGATTAATATCCTTCTTGAATGCCTACTTACGGTTTCACAGTCTCTGAAGGCAATGGGAGGTGCCACGTATAACTCCAACCCTGATGCCTGGAGACAGCAGACTAGGAAGTATTGTGGTCTAGAAGCAAGGGTCACGGACCCTGCCACTGGTAAGAGTCAGCTTATGTACATTGGCGATTCTTTCGATGATGCATGGGTCAGAGTAAGTCACACGAGGATCTTGGGATGAATCGCAACTGATAAGTCCGTGTAGACGCCAGCATCCATCGACATTATGATCGACGCCTACTCCAACATTCACGGAAATCCCAACGGCGACAAGAACAATGTCATCAAGGGAGTTCAGTGGGAGCTCACAGGTAGGGTCAACACCCAGTATGCTGCCCCGGGTGCATCTTGGCCTCCTACATCCGGTGGATCTGGCGGTAGCTCAGGTGGTGGTTCTGGCAGCACTGGTGGTTTGGGAGCCAAGTGCGATGGTCAGACCAAGCTATGCAACAGCGGCCTCACCTGTCTGTCCCCTGATGGTGTCTGCAGCGACAAGGCTTGCAATTGGGGGTAAGTGATCCGATGAAGAATGACATGTTATGATGCTAATTAGTCTTGCTAGGTGCCAGGGATGGTCTTGCAGCTCAAGTGTCCCGTGCCAAAAGCCCTCGAACTGTGTTAGTGGTGTTTGCAGCGCTTAGAAATGGGAATGTTGATTCCAGATATTCCTTCGATATTAGAATGTTCACTTCACTTTCAATTCAAGGGGTAGAGAAGGATCTCGATTTAGACATGAGCTTCTGGCGATCAACAGGCCGATTTATCTACACAAATTTCGACGTCACAATCATTTTTCTCATAAACAGTATCATACTCGACAAACGGTATTCAGAGTCGCTTAATATAGAATTTGCAACTAAATATCCTTACTCTCCTCAGTCATCATCTGCATAGCGGATGTTCACCAGATACTCCAACTGCCTTCTCTTAGCATCATATACTTGCTCCCTTCTTACCTCAAGATCCTTCTCAAGCTTAACACACTCATCTTTCTTTGCCGTCAGATCCTTACAGTCAAGACGTTTTAGAATTTCCAGATGTCGTTTACATTCTTCGTATGCAGCCTCAGCAGCTTTGATCTCCGCTTCTTGAGCTTCATTGACGCAGGACTCTAGCTTGATGATTCTCATATCCTTCTTGTCGAATTGAAATGGCGCCGTGGCTTTTATTTCTCGGCGCTTGATTTCAATTCTGGTAATGCTGAGAGCATGTTGGAGATCAGCGACGTTTGCGGCGAGATCAATGCACTCAGTGCACTTCAAGTCGTTGGTGTAGTTATCCATTGGTGGCCGTGATGTTGGTGGTAATTCTCTTAGCTGAGATGCTTGATGGTAAGTATTGGCGTTTGTAAAAGTTGCTGCTGAACCATGATCGATCACAGAGTTGGGAAGACTTATATAGTGTAAATGAGGTATTGATTGTTCTATAAGGCAATGCTTTGTTCTCGTAGTTCTCAGCAGAATAAACACCAGCTGTTCACTTGGCATCGTTTGTTCATGGCTTGGGGCTTCGAAAGCATTTGACCTGGACAAAGAACAGAGCGTATTCTCATGCTCAGCTTCACTTCAACCCAGTATAGTGCTTGAATCCATATCCTTTTCAGCTCCATCCTTTGTACCTTAATTCTCGATCGCGGTATCTGTTATGGTGGGTTCTCCGAATCTGCGCTAAGGCCTGAAGTTCCCTTTGAGCCCGCGATCTTTGCCCCTACTTTTTACTGAACATAGCAGGGTATTTCTATCATCGTCATAGATACAGTATTCGAAACGATTGATACTTCACCAGTTCTTGTCCTTCGGTCTTTTAGCTTCTAGCATGTGTGGCGGGATGCTACGCGCAGTCTGTCCAACGTGGCGGTGAGCACCATCATGAAATCCAGCCAAACACTGTACACATGTCAGCCCCAGACTTGATTGAGGCGAATCGGCCGAAAAGGCCGGAGAGGCTTGCAACGTCATAGAGTTTGCAGCGTAGCATCGAGTAAGATGAAAACTGGGGGTTCGACGTCAAGTCAATATCGAAGCCAGTGCTCATTGGAGAATATCGTGCTTGGTCAATGCTGGAAGAATAACTGCTGATTTATTACCAGGGTTAAAGGCGGTCAAACTGAACCAAGAATAAATGTTCCATCTTGAACCAGCTCCTTCAACATTGTTCACTTCGGTACACTAGACAATCACTATCAATCACCATGATGACCATCAAGTCCCTTGTTCTTTCCGTCCTCCTCATCGGAGCCGTCAAGTCGTATGATCACCCTCTCCATTCCGTACTGAGCCGTTGAACTAACTCGTTCCAACAGAGAAGACGCAAAGGATCTCAGCAAGCATAATTGCTGCCTTCACATCAAAAACGCCAGTGATGCTTGGTGGATGACAAATCCCGATGTCACCAAAGAGGTCTGCCAGTCATACTACAAGGATGTCGTGAGTTTATTGTCGTCTTTACTCCTGAGTATAACTGAAACTGTTTCCAGGCGAAATTTGACAGCGAGACTGGGACGTGTAATGAGCATAAGAACGGGACGATTAATGGTGCTGATTGGAAGAGCAAGTGTAAGATCTATGGAACGTCTTTAGGCTGGACTGATGATCGAGTTGGGGCTGGGCATGACGCGACGTGTTATCCGATAGATGCGTGAGAATCTGCCCGGAAAAGGTGACGAAGGACTCCGGCGCACTCACGTATCTGGTCTGCATATGGCAGATCGAGAAACGACAGTCCTTGTTGCGAGAACCGGAGGTGTTGATAAACCTCGTATCACCGCGAGTCTTCGGGTCGAAGACTTACCACGAAGCAGCCAACCATCGATGGTGGTATCGTGAGAGAAGGGCTGGTCACGTACTGCGAGCGCTCATGGAATGGGCAACCTTCAGATAGTTACCGGAATGCCATACCAGGACCCAAGTTTTTGTATATCCACAGTTCACTGAGGCCAATATGTATGAATCCGTCCTGTTTTCAGTGCAGCAAGATATTTGAATGCCAGTGACATCATCTAGTTGTTTCTGCTTGCGGCGACGGGGCATTGATCGATCTTTCGTTTCGTCACTGCCCAGGAACACATTATCTCATAATCAATCGCGTTCTGGCTGTCAACTTATCAGACCAACAGCCTTACCAGTATTTGATCGGCTTGCGTATCGTGTTGATCGTCGCCAACGTTTGCGGGGCTCAGGTGACTCGTTCGTGGCGTCAACCTCAAACGTGTTTGGCCCCATGATGATTGCCAACATCACCAGACTCCACCAGCCTCAAGACTCAGACAATTGATTAAATAAAAATGAAAATCGCTCAATATGACTCTTCTAAAAGTAAAGCAGAGTATCACGAGTTAAATCCACCTCGCCAACACCACTAACCCCAAAACCCAACTTATCAACCCCCCAAAACTCGCACCAACACTCCTCTCCGCCAATAAACTACTCGCCGTACTATTCCCCAATAGCCACGTCACAACCCCAGCGCCATCCTCATCATCAATACTACACACCATTCTACAAACATTCTCATCCCCTCTCTTCCTCAAAAACCTCCCTTTCGGGCCCTTATCATCTCTCTTGCGCTTATCAGATGTATCGCTGGTATTGTACAGCAACTGAAGCCACTGCATCTCCATGTACGCCTCTTCACCCGTCGTCATATTCTGTGTCCAAACGCCTCCATCTCCCCAGGTATTAAAGATCATGAGAGATGGATCGCGGGGTACTTGGAAGGAAATGTTGGCAACTTGTTTGCCGTTGGCGTACCAGATTGATTGGCTTGGTGTCCAGTCCATGCGATGCTCTACCCATTCGTTCCACTTGAGATTATCGGGGAGTGTTGTGTTGCGCGTTGCTTTGGGATATACTTCGCCTTCGATGCTGTAACCTGGATGATTCGTGTAATGAACCCGATCGTAGTCTTCGCGGGTCAGGATTTCCATATCGGCTTCTTGCACGTTCTTGATCTCGTCGGCGGGGACGTACGTGAACATCGCCATACAAGCGCCGGGTGCACCTCTCACGCGACCGAGGAATCTGATGGAGAGAAACTGGAAGCGATCAATTGAGTCAAACTCAGATGCGACTTGAAAGTCTTGTTGTCGACTCGTTCGCATGGAGAGGTATGTTTCTGACGCGGGGTTCTTGTCTGGGTTGATCCGGATGTAAATGTTGTTTGCAGAGTTGACCATGGGGAATCTGGCGCCGTATGCCAGAGTGTCGTGACTTCTTCGGTTGCTCCAGCTTTGAATGGCCCAAAAGTCTTTCCATTCTTTTTTCTTGAAGTATTTGCTCGTGACGTCGGCTTCAGCGGATGCATTCTCTCCAGCGATCGTGTCGGGAATTCCAGCGTAGTCTCCGAGGTTTCTAAAGTCCCAGAACCGATGGTGGGTGTAATATTCTGGTTCAATGCCGTCTGTCAGGTAGCAATCGCACTGGCCAGCCTCCCAGTCTTCTGGCTTCGTCTCAGTCGCATTGTCTTTGGCTCTCGTCACTGCCATGAGCGCGAAAACAACGAGGTTTTGTAAAATCCCCATGCTTTTTTATGATCGTCGTGCATCAATGCGACATGGTCAACGGGCAGATTAAGTTTAAGAACCAAGGCTGATGGAGGGTCACATCTGATATTAGACTGAGATGAGCAATGCAAGAATCGATAGCGTCGTTTCTAGCACCGAACGACTGCGACTAACGATCCATGAATATCGATTACTTATGCCGCTTTGGGAACGGCTCAGTAGCGAATGCGAAAGTACGGAACGGAGCACGCAGTAAAGGCCAAGGAAGCCCATTTGTTCTTGGCGATAATTGATACTGAGGGGAGAAACCTGCGTGTGATGCTTGCGCTGGTAAATGGCCTAACGCCACTAACAACTGTTTCAAGACTGGTGGTCGGCCATCTGAGCAGATGCCATTTTCTTACCGAGAATTGTTTTGAGGCATGTGCATGCCCACTGAAACATGTTGCAGGTACCGATGGATTGAATCAAGTTTGTTTTGAGACATTCAACGGTCTACACCACAATACTGAGTGGCGCGTTTTGCTACAGAGAGTTAAACTATGCTTAAACTCCTTAGGTTATCGATGCATCACCGCTCAGCCTAGACCTATATAACATTGCGCTCTCATCATCGCCCTTTCCTACAGCTTGACCCAGTTATCGAGCTTTTTTGCAAAACTTAGTTTTATTTGTAGACAGTCTGAATTGGCTGGCTGTCTTGTTATACTCATGCTGAACTGTTAATTCTCGTCGCTTACCCTGAACGTCAACAAAAAGCGCTATTGTTATCTTATCAAGTTACTAGCGTATCTGATATCGCTTCTCCTGAATACACTCTAACTCCTGTTTTTTTTTTGCTAGCGGGGTACCTGCTAACAAGGATCTGACTTAATTTTACTTAAATATCTTTTGATATTTCTATTTTAACTTATAAAAAGTAATGAGATATTAATCTCTATATAAATTTATATTTTATATGTATTTTAAAGTTAAAATATAGCTATTTTATAAACTTTTATAAAATACCCTGGCTTAAAGGGTGGGGCTGTCACATACTAACAAAAATACAGGGGCTGAACTGTAGCAGACTGACCGGAAATTGGCAGGAGGAGGCCAAGACGACCAAGAATGACGTGTAACCAATACAACACCAACATCCGCTTCCATACGGAGAGCGGCTCACAATTCAACACATCACTTTTCTCAATAAATTTAGCGAGATCAAGTTTCGTATAGTTATGCTTAGTTCGAGACGCGGCATGATGCGACAAGTCATACACAAGTTGAACGTGAAAATAGGAGAGCGAGCACGACTATGGTTCGACAAGAGGTGGCCTGGGTCGTGATTTTTGGAGAGGCGGAAGCAGAATGAGTCAATTGACCAAGTGAACAATATCGAATATGCTGCGGAATGAGAAGAATGTCAAGATATGTATTACTCTAGGCTATTATCTTGCGACAGAACGAATATCAAATTGATCTATTTTTACACCAGCCAACAGAACAATCGCACAAAACACAAAATTCTCAATCACTTGCACCATCTCTCAACGCGAACGCCTTCCAGCTTTTCTAGTAGTGAAAAGTCCATGTTGTGCTGTTTCATAGCGACAACAATGACATCAAATGTTTTCAAGAAGTTCTTGTTCCAATCACGCTCCCCAAGACGAGGAACCTGAGGCACAGCTTCTTGCTTTACAAGGGCATCAGCCCAAGTGAGGTCAATCCGAGCACCCGAAACAGCTAACTCTCGAACAAGAGAAACACCAGGTGAGTTGTCGAGCTGAGACTGACCAGCCTTGAAACCAAGACCAACGACCAGTACACGTGAGCGACGCTCGGTGATGGGGAGTGACTTAATGAGGCGCTGGGCAAGCTTGGCGGGCCTGTCACTCATGGCTTGTGAACAAGCTTCAAGCAAAGGAAATGAACTGTTGGAAAGAAGATAGTGCGGGTTGACTGGAATACAGTGTCCGCCGACACCGACACCAGGGGTGTAGGGCTTATAGCCAAATGGCTTGGTAGACGCTGCAGAACAGACCTCGTAGGGATCGATGCCGTGGGGGATACACGCATCAGCCATTTCATTGGCGTACGCGATACAGACCATACGCTGGCAGTTCTCGTACAGCTTCATCATCTCGGCAACCTCAGGCTTAGAAACAGTAACGACGTTGTCGAAAACGGTGGAGTATATGCAGTTGATAGCATCAAGAGAGCCGGGGAGGATATCGTCAAGTCCTGAGATGATTTTGGGGATCGACTTGACTGGGGGTTCGGTACGGCCTGGGTCGACGCGCTGAAGTTGTGGGTTAGTAAACGTCCTGGTGGTAAAAGACAGTTGATAGCTGAAGGTGTCACGTACCTCTGGCGACATGCCAGCAAAGAGACCAAGTTTCGTGGCGATGGGCCCGACCAACTCACGGGTCATACCAACAGCAACAGAGCTCTCAATAACAACAGTCGAACCCCGACGAGCAACTTGACCGACCATCTGGAGAGCATCACGAAGGTATGAAGAGTCGATAGTCTTGTTAGGTCGCAACAGTGTAGGCACTGAGATGAGAAAGTGCGTAGCAGCGATAAGGTCATTCTGAGTTCGCGAAAAGGTGACGTTCTCGTTGTCCTTGAAATCCTGTCGAAGATCGTGAATGCGTTTCTCAGAAACATCAAAGCCGATGACTTGATACTTTGACGAGAATGAGCTGACGAGATGTCTTCCGACGTAGCCGACTCCAACGACTGCTACCACAGGGGTATCGTCCGGAGTGACATCGGTAGAGACTCTGAGACTGAGATCTGTCTCTGAGGGGACGGAGCTTAGAGGAGGAGTGACTGGATAGAAAGGGAATGAAGAGAGAGAGTCTGAAGGAGTGAGCATGCCGGTGAAGTCCTCCATCTTGAGAAGTCCTTCAAAGGTTGACTGAAAGAGAGAAAACAAGAGATAAGGCAAAGCCGAGCGAGGATTTCAGATGAAAAAGGTTCAATGGTGATCAACCATCCGATATTACGGCTGTTCAAACCCAACATCTTAAGTATTCTCCCTTCAAGGCCTAGCCCACGACTTGCGAGATTTTTATGTACACTCATCATATTGAATTATGCGCATCATGAAAACGCGCGAAAAACACTCCGTCTAGACCTCCTCGACCGTATTACTGCGAACGCCTCACACTGCAGCGCCAACGAGCCAGATCAGCTTGGACCCAACTGAACGTTTCCACTGAAGTCCCAATCCTGGTTCGGACTAAGTCTAGATGGCTGACGGTGTGGATTGAAACAATTCAGTTGAGCCTCGTTTCTTCTGAAGCCACCTTTTCGCAAACTTCCAAGTTATGAACATCAGCATCTCTTTGGTCGGCCGATCGGCGGGTGCAATAACAGAGACATACGGGAAACACCGTACCAGGATGACAGGAGAAACTTGTTTATTGGACAACCATGCAGGACTGTAAAACGTTCCTGAATATTTGGGGAGCTGAAGATCAATCAGAGAAGTGACGGAGACTATTGATTCCTCCAAGCCAATGATAATGGGAATCATCTCTTCTTTAATCCGGTAGTTGAATTCTGGGCTCTAGACCGATCCACGCGATAACCTCAACGAGCGATTAATCTCTTCTTCTATCAGGTTACTCTGCATCCCCATGTAAATCGCTTGCCATTGACGCTGAGTACAGTATCCAATGGCCTGGAACCAGCTATCAAGACCGATAGATCCTCCCGTGAGCAAAATACAGGGTCAGGGATATGCCAGCCCGTGCTGAAAAAAATAAAACACACGGCTCTGTCGGGACTTTTGCCAAGCAAGGTACGAGAAGCAAGGGTGCCGCATGAATCCATCCACATTTAGCCCATGTTGCGGAAGCCGAAGTGTGAAGAAAAAAGAACAATAAGATCAAAAAGAAAAGCCGCATGAATTCATTTCCTGTGAATTGAGTCTTCTCCACGCTGTGTAACGGGAAAGCGGGAACTTATGAGACACGGGAAGATTTGTTATCTTGATCCTCTTTTTGGTTGGTGTTAAATCCCAATTAGCGGACGGGTTGACATGGGTGAGCGACATTAACTACCGCATTATTCCCATTAGTGGCGAAATGAGGCTGAATGAAAACTTGGTTGTTGTTGTCGCAGAATTGGAGCGCACTGATGATCGATTTTGTGAGAGGAGCAACAATATCGGCTGATCTTGATGGGTTCTGGTCTTTGCTGGCTCTAGACTGACCTAGAAAATGCTAAATATGAAGCGACTTCGGTTCGACATGTTTCCCATGAGGCTCAGGCCTCCCACGTTTATCGCGTCCGAACAGTTGAGATGCGCCAAGAGCTTAAGCTTATTGATCCGCCGTGGCACTACGCCCATGCCGCAATGCCCCTTGGTGCCTGGATGGATTATGAAAGGGGCTACAATGTGCAACTAGAAGGGTCGGTAGATATTTTGAGATCGCTTGCCAGATTCTTAGTTTGGTTTAGTGGCACAGACTATTGATTCAGATCTACGGATAGCTGCGTCCATATTAAGCCCAGTGTGTTGAGGTAAATGAACTATAAGATCCTGGAACCATTTTGGGGGGAAAAGCAATTTCAGTAAAGCCCCGATGATTCATGATTGTTGCTTCCCGCTCAGCCGCAATGTTGCGCTAATCTAGAACAACTGCCGAGAGAGAGATTTCCTGGAGATCTTAATCGTTTCGTTTCAGAGAAGCGGTAACATTGTGAGTGTTGATTGCTCTCTGGATTCCTCTGTGAGATTGCACGTACGGATCAATGATCGCGTTGCGTAATGTCAACTCAGGGATTACCAGCGTAAGCGATCGTCAGCAGGGGTATTTTTGTCGCCTGGGACAATCTGTTCGGTTGATTCATCATTCACCACCGCAGTGCGACTAAACCATGTCCACCCTGGCAGTCTCGATCAGTCTTTATTTGTCTTAAATCTGAGCCTCAACCCAATATTTATGCATATCCTCTGGCCAGGGTCCCTGCTCAACTTCCAAAAGAAGAACGTCTCTCTAAGACATCTCCTTTTTGAACGTGACGTACAGCCTAGACGCTTCAACCTCCGGGACTATACGGACACCTCGTTTACTGCAGCACATTGTCGATACATTTTGCTTGCTGACCTCAGCTGGTTTAGCACAGTACCCTAGGTTAAACTGAGTGGTCTTCTCGCCAAGAAAAGAAGCACGGCTCCATGGATCCAGACCGTTGGTAGACACTCCGCTAGGATGCCTTATCCAAGCGATCGGGCTCCCAACACCTGGGACACCGACCCGGTGGTCGAACTCTCAGCTAGCCACGCCGAACCAATCCAGACATGAGGCTGAATGTCTAGATCATTTCGTTAGAGAGACTATTACTTCCCTGCATGGTAAGGCAAAGCTAAGGTCTTGCCACAAGTCTCGACTGCAGTTAACAACTAGCTCACAATTTGGCCGTTATACCTAGAGGCCTTCGCTTGATGAGGGGGGTTACGTTATTTAGTTGATGATTTCAACTGGTAACTCTGATAATTTCTCTCTTCATCCTTGAATTACAGCGGATGCACTTCTGTTTACCTCATACCACCTTGTCGCTCGTTTCTTGGTGTTTCACGACATTCTGTCATACTTCTCTGGTTCTGCCTCTTGTATTCTTCTGCATGCTGCCTGCAGTGTAGCAATGGATTCTCTCACAACCAACCCCCCTCGTTCCATTCTCATTGGCAAGCAAAAGGTTCGTCACTGTTACACTGTCTTTTCCCTCTTCCTCAACTGACATCTTCTGAAACAGGACCAAGTTCATGCCAACGTCCGAATCGTCCATGGCAAAACCCGCTCCAATGGTTCTGATGTCTCAGACACTGAATATCCCGTCGTACCTATTCCCGCATACCTCACCGACGAAGCGTCATCAAATGACAGCTACCGCGCCTCACAGCCTTCGTCTCTGAGATCCAGCACAACCGATACTCAGAGAACCTCAGTGATCAGTCGACCTGGCTCAAAGGGCGCTGATCTCATCGCTCCTATTCCGCGTCTTCCTGTCTCGATTAGCAATAATACATCCGTTGGTTCTCGCTCGGATGCTGGTCACTCTTCTACTCCTTCAGTTGATGATGAGATCACGCCTGTTCCTCAACCCTCTGCCGAGCGCGATGCTGCTTCTCAGTTCAAGAGCGACGGTGCTGAACAGGCTAAGCCCAAGTTGACACTGTCGCCGAGGATGATGTTGGCAACGCTGTCTTGTTGAAGCGTGGCAGGAGAAAGGTTACAACTCAGAAATACGTTCTCACAGCTGGCCTGATTGCAGTCAAGTAAGTTCATCACTCCACCTCAACGCGTCTCACTCATACTGACTCATATCCCAGCTTCATGTTCATCTTTGCCAGTTGGTACTGGCCCAGATACTACTACATCTACCTCCCCTTCATCTCCTTCCCCCTCGTCCTCAACTGCATCATGATCGCTTCCATCGCCGTCTTTACCCTCATCCACTGGGTCAGTCCCGAGGAGCAAAACAAACCCTCGTCCCCGGAGAACATGGTCTACGTCATCCCCTGCTACAACGAGACTCTCGAAGAGTGCACTCGCTCCCTCGACTCCCTCGTCAACCAAACAGGTCTCGAGAACCACAAGAAGGGCATCATGGTGATCTGCGATGGCCGTGTTCGTGGTCCGGGTATGACAAAGACCACTGGTGATTATCTCAACCAGGATATCTTCCTTCACCAGACACAGAGGAAGAGAATTCGTGGCGCTTATACTGCCTGGGACGGGCAGCAGATGGACATCGAGATCTCCAAGGGCTTTTATAAAGGTCTTCCGTTCTATTGCATCGTTAAGGATCAGAACCAAGGCAAGCGTGACAGTCTCATTGTCATTCGATCGTTCCTCTACAAGTTCAACACACGTGCCCAGAACCCTGAGTCCATCTTTTCCCGCGAGTTCCTCGACTCCATGACTAGCTGGCTTGAGAACGAGGTCAAGATGGACAATGTCGATCATCTCATTGGAATGGATGCCGACACAGTCTTTGAGGACAAGTGTGTGACTGAGCTTCTCAAGGAGTCGTACTACCCCAACACTGTCGGTGTATGCGGCTACGTCGCTGTCGACTTCAAAGATGGTAACTGGAACCTCTGGTCCATCTACCAATCAGCCGAGTACACCATCGCCCAAGGTCTTCGTCGTCTTCATCAGTCCGTCGCTACCAAGAAAGTCTCCTGTCTTCCTGGATGCTGCCAGCTCCTCAAGATCTGCGAAGAAACCTGTGGCGATCTCGTTCTCATCGATCTCTTCGGTTACTTCCCCAAGCACATGGACGGTATGCTCAAGCGTATCCGCGCTACAGCCTCAGAGGATCGAAACCACATTTGCCAATTGCTCGTCACGTTCCCTCACGCTCAGACGCGCCAGGCTCTTCATGCTCGTGCTTACACTGACGTCCCTCACTCCTGGAACGTTTTCCTTTCTCAGCGCCGTCGCTGGACTCTTGGTGCGACTAGCAACGATCTTCTCCTCTTCTGTGCTTGGAACACTCAGTGGTGGGAGCGCATCGTTGCTTTCTCCAATGTTCTCACCTGGTCTCTCAACGTGTTCGTCATTGCATCGATTGGTTGTATGATTGTCGCTTTCATGAGTCAACCTTGGTGGTTGATCATGTGTTTCGCTGGTGTCATGATCATTCCTCTTCTTTACTATGTCATCATGGCTACTTGGCTTCCTCGCAATCTTGTTGAGCGGGCACAGTTTATTTTGGGTCTCCTTGTCTTTGTCTTCTTGGGTCCTTTTCTCAACATCGCTGTCATGCTTTATGCTGTTGTCAACATGGACAACTTTGGTTGGGGTAAGACCAGGAAGGTCGTCACTGATGACTCTGAAGAGGAGAGGTCATCCCAGAAGGAGGGTATTGTCTCCGATAGCAGCTCCACTGAGCCCAAGGAGAAGATTGCCACAGCAGTGTAGGATTCGAGTTGCATAATGAGTTGGGCATAAAAATGCGACTAGACGTTACATGTCGAGAACATACATTACACAACATAATAATTGTAATACATATCCAGATTGCTTTCTCAAGCGACCTCAGGTGGCATACCTTACGCCTTTAGCAATCGACCATCTAAGTTGAGTTACAAACACAGTCAATAGTGGTGTGGCAAAGTTACACTTAATGTGACCTGGGGGAGCCACCTTCGCGGCTAGATTTCACACTGGTTTTAAGCTGAAAGGGCTCTATCTTAGCGCTATCTCAGGCTTTAGCATGCTGTATGTCCGAGGCGCTGCGTCAATCATTGCGCGATTCAGCGAGAATCATGTCAGCTTACTCAGAGCTAGTACTGGGTCCCCGCCTTGTTTTGAACATAAGAGACAGTTTTGAAAGTATATCTAGGAAGACGTCCCGCAGCTGGTTGTATCCTCAAAGTTACCGTGAGGTCTGACTTAGTGTCGCAAATGATATTTCCTTCTACACTTGATCACATAGATTACACTTTCTGAATTGAATCCGCGCATTTCGCTCTTTCGTTCATAATATCCCTCAGCGCGACACAATGGCCAGCAAAACGTCCCAGCAGATCACCTGGCTCTTGATTTCAATCATCGTACTCTCATCCCTTTTGTCGCTCGTTCTACCAACCAAGCTGCTCCGTCTATTACCAGTCATATCATCGATAGTCAGCCTACAATTCGCTTACGACGAGTATGCCTTCCTCTCTTGCTGGACAATACGTCAATACCGAGCGCAAGCAAATGAACTGCTGCCGCTTTGGTTCACCAACTGGGGACCGTGGGGAACAAAGGTTGTCTTTGGAAGCTTTACTCTCAGTTTGGCAAGCGGAATCGCGAATATCGTTACTTCTGGGGCACAGAGTGTCGTTCTCTTTTACTTGGCTGGAACTGTATTTGCGGCAGGTCATCTACTCATCTTTGGTCCCAAGGCAGTCGGCCTGCTTGCCAGGATCAGGCGTAATGATACTAATGCTTCTAGTACGGCATCATTAGAGCTGTGGTTGGAGATGCACCTGACAAGGTCTTTAGTGATGGACTTACCGGCTCTTGCCTGCTTCATCACCGGGTTCCTTCTCGCTACGGAGCGTATTGTATAAGTTCGGCAAGAACTATACATAGTTCAAAGGTTAATCAAACAATGTATATTCTGACGGTTGCGGTCACAACGCCATATTTGTTGGATGCAATAAGTATCAACTATTCTTATGCATGAGGCCAAGTTCCTAGTGATACTAATAAACGTTCCAGATTCGTCCAAGATCATGTCGTGTTAGAATTGCTTACTATGTCCTTGAAAGTCTGCCATCCCTAGCATGACGAGCCTCGACTGATCAAGTAGAATAAAGAGAACAAAGCCTTTTGGCGAGCCACATTGTATCATCGACTGGCTTCCATTTTTGGTAGGTCCTGAGTTGCCAGCGAGGCTGGGGACAACAGGAGGGACAGTGCTGGTGAAAAATGTAGAATGAGGCTCAGTGGCCAGCTGTTCCTCTGGGATGGGTCTTTCACGCCAGTAATAGGCAACCTCTTTCCAAGTCGTCTTCCGGCAATCCCTTCCATCAGTACTTGAACAACTGCCAGCCCCGCAATTCGTAAAGACTAGGAACGGAGGTAAGAGATAACTTATAGTCACTGCAGGGTATTAGTAGCAGGGTCACATTTAAAGAATTCGCAATTTGTTCTATCACAAGCGCCTTCCTCTCCAATGTTCCAGCAACGTGTTCGAGGCCATTCTGGCGTCCCAGACATTTAAGGCCGTGGAGCAATGCAATTAGACAATTTGCGAAACGGTGACTGGACCTACTACTATACGCAAGCTTTGAAGTGCGCCGCTCAGAAGCCTTAGGTTCAGCACAACTCATCTTTGATTCTTTGTAGTTTACGCTGACTTTGAATAGCTACTGGGCTACCTCGGAGCCATGCATTATCTCAATTAACATGAAGATCATGACCACCTTCGCCCATGGCAAGACAACCAGTTTCTGTACCAATCTAGACAACATATCCACTGGACGATACGACGGTGGACCCAATAAATTTCCAGTCCCGTTTTCTTTCTTTCTTATGCAATGTATATCCATCATGATCCTTGACCTTACAACCAGCCGGATTTCGGGCAATGGGGGAGATCCAGAGGAATTCGCGTGGTTCACTCTAGCAAATTCCCGCAATAGCGCATTTGCGACCATCGTCAATTTTACATGCTGGGATACACCTTGGTGAAGGCGGCATGGCCGGTTTTGTCGACTATGGCAAAGCTGACCCTGTTGCCTTTCTGGTTGTCGCCGTTGCGGCTTAAGAGAATGGAAGAGTTGCTTCCAATACAGATGATGAGATGTTCAGCGAGGACAAGAAGGTGAGAGCTCCGAGACAGAAGAGTGTAAAGAGGAGAGATGATGAATTGCGGTTTTGGTATGGCATCTGTAATTTCGTCTCGTTCTACAAAGCAGCAGAGATGGGCTTGTTGATTATACACAACGATTTGTGCCTCACGGAAAAGCACGATACAGCGTTTCACACGAAGTATCAGCTAACGTTAGGTACAGGCAACAAGCCCAGTCAACTGTTATTAGTAGCTAGTAATATAAATCGACGGTGGAAGATGGGACCGGATGGGCCGATGTGAAAATCACATGCTAGAGATACCAGTTGATTGAACATTGCATTCAAGCCACAGTGTAAATCAGATCAGCATCATATCAGCGACATGAGCGGCATGTGAGCTGTTTACTGACTTGGATCACTGCATAGTAGTGCTGACTGACAGATTGCGTGTCTTGGAGAAATGGCTCGCAGTATACACAAAAAGCCACTTAGTAATGGCGCATCATTGATAACTCATATGTCAGAAAGTCAACCAGGTCCAGTACAAATCTTACAATGTATTAATCACTGTGCTTCTCGACTTTTAGCTACTTTGCTTACCCCTCTTTGAGGATAACATGATGTTCCCCAACGTCTCACACGGAAACTTAAATTGCTGGGAATTAATTGACAGCTTTTGTGAAGTTACAACAAGATGACAGTCTAATGACACATCAACTGATGGATCAGATGATGTATGGTGTAGCCTGAAAATGGCCATCATCTGGAACAATTTTATTTATTTGACATTCGTAAACTTGAATCCTCACGCTTATCAGACAAAACAAAACTCAGGCTTTTCGATCACATTTTCAAGGCTTGATACACGTGACTCAAACAAGTATCAATGATGAGTGACGACTGGACCGCCGAGCCTCTGGTTCTCGACTTTGAGCATCTTGCTCGAAACGATGTCGGCCTAGTCGGCGGCAAGAATTCCTCCTTGGGTGAGATGATCCGAGCCCTCGGACCAAAGGGTATCCCGGTGCCACCAGGCTTCGCAACATCCTCCTACGCCTACTGGCACTATGTCGACGCCAACAACATCCGGGGCAAGATCGATGAACTCGTCGATCAGTGGCAATCTGGCCATCAGACCCTTGCTGAGATAGGCCACGCCATACGCACTCTGTTCCTACGTGGGACATGGCCCGCCGATACTGCCGAGGCCATACTGTCTGGCTATCGCGACTTGTGTGACAAAGCTGGGGTCGATGATCTGAGTGTTGCAGTGCGATCAAGCGCAACGGCAGAAGATCTCCCTGACGCGAGCTTCGCTGGACAGCAGGAGACGTACCTAAACATCCAGGGGAGCGAAGCACTGCTCGATGCCTGTAGACGATGCTATGCTTCGCTCTTCACAGACCGGGCTATCAGCTATCGCCATATCAAGAAGTTCAATCATGGCAACGTGGCTCTGTCCATTGGGATACAGCAGATGGTTCGCTCCGACATCGGTGGCGCAGGAGTCATGTTCTCGATTGATACAGAGAGCGGCTTCGACAAGATCGTCCTCATCAATGCTGCATGGGGTCTTGGCGAGAATGTCGTCCAAGGCACCGTCAACCCAGATGAGTACCATGTTTTTAAGCCACTGCTGTCTAATGAGAAGCTGTCGCCGATTCTGAGCAAGAAGCTCGGCGACAAGGCCGTCAAGATGGTGTACGGGGATAAGTGCGTACCAACTCGCAATGTCCCTACATCCAGAGCTGAGCGAGCGTCCCATGTTCTCGAAGATGAAGAGATTCTCCAGTTGGCACGATGGGCGTGCCTTGTTGAGGAGCACTACGGTTGCCCAATGGATATGGAGTGGGCCAGAGATGGCTCTTCTGGCAAACTCTATATCGTACAGGCCAGACCTGAGACTGTGCAGTCTCGTCGCGACGCGGCTGCCTTCAAGACCTACAAGGTTGGCGAACGTGGCCACACCTTGACCACGGGCCTGTCTATTGGTGACAAGGCAGTTGCTGGGCGCATCTGCCTGCTCACTTCAGTCTCGGACAGGGACAAGTTTATCGACGGCTCCATCCTGGTTACTGACTCTACTGATTCCGACTGGGTGCCTGTGATGAAGAGAGCTGCTGCGATTGTCACCGACTACGGTGGGCGAACCTCTCATGCCGCGATTGTCAGTCGGGAACTGGGTGTCCCAGCGGTAGTTGGCACTGGAAACGCAACCTATGTTCTGCACACTGGGCAAGATATCACCGTGTCATGTGCAGAAGGCGATTCGGGCCTTGTCTATGATGGAATTTCGGACATCACTACTGAGATGGTCAACATATCCGACCTTCCTTCCGTCCGAACAAAGATCATGCTGAATCTAGCCAATCCCTCAGCTGCGTATCGCTGGTGGAGGCTCCCAGTCGATGGCATCGGACTTGCGCGTATGGAATTCGTGGTCAGCAATTCTATTCGGGTGCACCCCATGGCTCTCGTCCACTTTGATCATCTTGAGGATGAAGCAGCCAAGAAAGAGATCGCCAATCTCGCTGCAGGCTATGCTTACAAGCCTGATTACTTTGTGGATAAATTGGCATCTGGCCTTGCGACACTGTGTTCTGCTGTTTATCCCAAACCAGCCATTATCAGAATGAGCGACTTCAAGACGAATGAGTACGCTCGCCTGATAGGCGGTGCCGAGTTTGAACTCAAGGAGGAGAACCCCATGATCGGATTTCGTGGGGCCTCGCGTTACTACTCGCCTCGTTACAAGGAAGGCTTTGCTCTAGAATGCCGCGCTGTGAAAAAGGTTCGAGAGGAAATGGGACTCACTAATGCCATCGTCATGATCCCCTTTTGCCGAACAGTCAAGGAAGCCCGAAAGGTGCTGGACATGATGGAGCAGAATGGTCTGAAGCGGGGAGAGAACGGCCTCATGGTTTATGTGATGTGCGAGATCCCCTCCAACGTGATCCTGGCTTCGAGCTTTACCCAGCACTTTGACGGCTTCTCCATTGGGTCCAATGATCTGGCTCAGCTCACCCTCGGTGTAGATCGTGATTCGGGGGAGTTGGCGAGTTTGTTTAACGAACAGGATGAGGCTGTCAAGTGGATGATTGCTAGAGCTATTGCGGTAGCTCGCCGAGAGGGCTGTAAGATTGGGCTTTGTGGTGAGGCACCAAGTAATCATCCTGAATTTGCCAAGTTCTTGGTTAATGCGGGGATTGATTCCATCTCTGTCAGTCCGGACAGTTTTATTCAGGTTATGAAACACGTAGTGGCTAGTGAGAAGGGCTTGTAATTATTTATTCAGCTACTGTTAGTGATGTTTAAAGTGCATCTTATTCATCAGCCGATAGTTTGACGTTGTGAGGTAGAATGCAGAAGGACGCTAATGAGCCTTCAGAGGGAAGGATCTTCTTTGCAAGCCTGGTGATATCAGTAGTGCGAGTTGATATTTACAAAAGAATATCCAAGACCTCGAAGTCGATAGGTTTTGCGGTGACTTGATTTGCATCTGAATATTTCACCAAGTCATCCTACTTAAACCATGATACAAGAAGTTTAACTGGAATTATTATACCTATTGACTATAAATACAAACGCCAAAAATGCTCACCACCAGTCTCGCTGGATTGATTTAACACTGGCTTTCAATAAATCCCCCGATGATTTGACCGCCGCATTCTCACCTTCGTTCATCGATAGTGGAACTGTATTGAGGATCCCCTTCCTCCCAATGACGGCGGGCAAGCTAAGACAGCATCCATACTCCTCTTGAAAGTGACTGACTGGGTACATCTCATGCTTATCCAGCATGACAGAACAACACAGATTAGCTGCAACTGAAGCTATTCCAAAAGGTGCAGACCCTTTCCCCAGACTGATTTGACTCGACCGATGCTTGCAGATGAGTTCGATCCTACTGCGGTCGATGGCATTCAGCATTTTCACGTCCTCAATGGGGATCGTGCCAATGGTTGCTGCCGACCAGACGACTACTTGATGTTCTCCATGATGACCTACGACGAACGCATCCACAGTATATGGAGATACCTTCGATGTTTGTATTAGAAATGCGGTAGTCCAAATGTCACAGCGCCCACTCACCAAAGCACGGGAGGCAGCCATTCCTCGGAGCCTGTAGGTATCCAGAGCTGTACCAGTGCCAATGACCTGAGATGGAGGAAGTCCCGACATTTCTTTGGCGAGAGACGTCAGTAGGTCAACTGGATTTGCCACGATGAGCAAGACGGTGTCAGCTCGAAAGGGCTTCATCGCCTCCATCACCTCACGTATCATCGAGGTGTTCCGGGACGTATAGTCAACAGTTGTCTGGCCTTGGGAAGAACAGTGAGTCAACATCCCCACGCAATGGACCGCACACGTACCTAGCATGTGTTTAGATGCGGCGGTTATCACCACGAGATCGCACTGAGCAGCCTCACGGTACGTAGCTGGACGTACACGCGTACTGCTGTTAGTACTGTAAGTGACATCGCAGAGGTCTTCGATCTGGGCGTTTCTGACGCTCAGGTCGAGATCGACGAGGAGAAGCTCGCTCGCCATAGAATTCAACGTGAGGTTGTAAGCGACGGCGCCGCCGACTTCGCCAACGCCGACGATGGCCACTCGAGATGCTGAGCCCATCGCGCTTCAGTTGGATTGACGGTAATATTGTTGGCCCCGCTGTGCATTTTGACTATGAGCCGCGATTTATAAAACCCCTGGGGGTCAGGCAAGGATTGTGGCGTAATTAGAGTTTGTGGTGTTCTGATGATGTACTGATGGTCCACATTGCTGACTGTCAGAGTAGCATTGAAGCGTCACGCCACAACGAAAGACCTGATGTGACAATGACTAGAAGCTTGCTCACAAGAGGGCATCATCGTATCAGATGATAGCCTGTTGCTCGTGTTCTGATGGAGGTTATAGATCGTATGCTAAGACCTTTCAACGGCTATGTTCAGTTGCTACTTTAGCCGAGGTCACTGATCTGACGGCTCCATTAGCTCAATGCGACAGCACGAGCATGTTGCTAATTTTGTACATTACGGAATCACTTCAGTTCCAACATCCACCTCGTGACGGAAGGCCTGCATGATGGATGTCGTCGAGTTAGAATATCAGTGACACTGGAAAGAGGTCATGGAGGCTATGCAGCTTAATCACCAGACAGTAATATCAGAGGCAATTCATGCAGATATAAAACATCTCACCCAAAGCGAAATTAATTGCATCTTCAACAACATTCACTCACCATCATAAGATATCAAGCACTCGTTACACACAAACTCAATTCTCATCATGAAGCTTATCCCTCTCCTCACCATGGCTGCCTTCGCAGCAGCTACCCCTGCTCCCAAGGGCTGCACGCCCGGAACCTACTCCTGCACGGCCGACCTCAAGGGCTGGCAGGTCTGCAACGTCGACCGCACCTGGGTGGTAAGCCTCTCCGCTTCCTAGCGGCGCGCCAACAAGGAGGAGTAAGCTAATTGCCCTTTTAGTTCGCCGGTGCTTGTCCTCCAAAGACGGCTTGCCTGTTCAACAAGCAGAATGGCTCGCCGTACTGCGTGCCCCCTGGCTTTCATTTCTAGGCCAGTTCCGGCTGGTGTGGTCGTTTTCTCGCAGCTTTACCGTGTTGATCTTTTACGATCTTTGAAGCTGCAAATTCACCACTGTGCGATATACGAATACGCTGGTGGACGCAGGCTTATGTCAATCCTTATGCTTTAGCAGATCCTTGTCAATAGCTTCTTTCTTTAAATTATACTTATTATACCTTCTCTTGTAAATCACGCGTCTCTACCTATAATCTATTATACAGTTCGACATGTTTCTGTATACATGGCTTATCTCCAAAGCCGTAGTAGGCCACAGATATTGCTATTAACACTAGACTGCGACAGGCAATAAAGTATATTTTAGGATTAATAAATATCTTATGAGATCATTAATAGGAAGCCGCATAAAGTTTACAATTTCAGAGGCCAACGATAAACATGCTAATCCAGTAAAACAAGCCCCAAATAGCCAGGACCATCATATTCAGACAATCTCCCAATCAGAGTTCATTACATCAAGGCAAGAAGCATGCCTCACTCATCCACCATACAAATTCCTTCCCACAAGTAGATCCTTAGATATCCTTTCCATGTTTGTGATGCGTATCAACAACAGTCTTGATCTCAATAGTGGTATTCTCTCCATTCTCCGCTACTGCATGCACAAGTACGTCCTCTCCGTAAGGCCACTCCTCTTTCATCTTCTCCGGTGTGTCATACTCTGCATAGTCAAGAGGGTCTAGCAGCTTACGTGCTGCTGTCCTGGCCGCAGCACGGTGAACAAAGGTTCCCTCTATCTGCATCTCCTGCACGCATCCGGTCCGATCCCTGTTGTAGTCGATGACGGTCTGTGTCACGTAGTGCAGCGAGGGTACCCCGTGGGGTAGTAGAACCGCACCGTCGCGGTCGGCCTGGAGCATCTCGGTATTGGGCGTTGCCTGGATGGAGACAAGGAATACCTGGCCTGCTGGGGCTTTGGCGTAGATGAGAACCCCGTTGCCGTGATCCCAGGTTCCGACATGACTTGAATGGACGGCGTATTCAACAAAGTCATCAGGCTTGTATCTCAGAGTATGCAGGACCCTGAAGGCCGAGTCTTTGGCGGCTTCGATGGTCGCGCGTGTGCCGAGAATGTAGATAGCTCGTTTGGACCCCGAGGGCTCGATGTGAAAGTCGATGACGGTCAGGATGATGTGGTAAAGGAGTTCAGAGCTGTTCTGCATGATGATGAACATTCATATAGTTGATAGATCTCTGGACAGATTGTTAGAAATTGCCGAGTCAAGATGATGTTCTTAACATCAAGGACACCTTTAGGAACAGTAGAAATGTTGCAGAAATATACTCACTTGACCGATCTGCATCTCGAGTCTAGGGAAAGCTTATCACGATGTGACCAGATGATGGGCATTGCCTCAACTACTTCTCATTCGTGATTCCGCGGATGCGTCATGCTGGAGTGTCACGGAACGCTCTAGCGTCTTGTGATGTTTGAACAAAACATCCTCACATGATTCTCTTTTCGTTGTAAAGACTGCCCTCTCCCATCACATGCTAGTCACAAGGTTGGTGGGCAGTCACTTATCTGAGCAAAAGGTCCAGGAAGTTGAGAGGATAAAATGTCCGTGGACAAAGCTCCGCGTTCTGTGATTGGTTGAAGGAGGCTTGTTTCTCGGGCCACATTGTGCGGCTTTCGTGGTACGATACTGACGCCACAAACACTACTGACTGATGACGCCAATCATATCATATCATATCATAACCCTCAGCATCCGCCGGTCTAGATCGCTTTTATTGAATAGCTCAAATGCCCAAAGGTCATATCAAACACAGCATCCCTGCCATTCCCCCGGGCGCCGGAATGTCTTTCTGCTTCATGTTGCAGCAGCCATGTCGAGCCCTACCAACACCGATGTAGGTAGCCCAGATATCGGAGCACCAAGCAATGGAATGCTGGCGTGGTTGGCTGCCATCTTGCTCCCGCTTATGGCTTTGATAATTATGTTTTTGGTAGGGATACCTAAGTATGTCTTACCGCTTCTTGACTGCAGAGGGGCAAAGATTAACGGCTACAAAGAGTCTATAGATGGGCCAGGCCAAGGTCTTCTGTATCCTCGGGAGGAACATCGCCTACCACAGTGTCATCAAGCGACTCACAGCGTCGGGACCTGCCGCACCTCGACTCTTTTGCACCTCCGAGGACCAGCAAAGACATGAGGTCGAATATCATGAGCCATACTCACGCCTCGTGGGCTGAACCAGCCTCTAGCATGACATGGTTAGTTTCTGGACACGTCACCATTTGGCGCCACTCACTAATCATCCTCGGTGGGTATAGTGCAATCTGTTTGGGCGAGGTCAGCGACACGGACATGCTTCGCCAACTCGATTGTCAGCATATCTTCCACTCTGATTGTATCGCAACATGGTACCTTGCGGAGCATGATACGTGTCCCGTATGTATTCATAACTTTGTCACCTCTTCCTGTAGACTAGAAAGGCCACAGCAGGCGCATTTATATGAAGGCCGGATAGAGAATGTGTAGATACCTATTCTGGCTAGAACCAATACTATATCCTTTTGACCATCTGCAGTAGGATATTATGTGCCGGATGCGCTAGGGAACGTTAATACTAATCTGCCGACTTCAGTCCATATTAGTAGATTATAGTCCCAAGCTTAGCATCAGGAGGATTACCCTGTCCATGGGCTCCAGTTTGAGCCCGGGGAATCATCCTAGCCTGGTTGTCAATTGCCCAAGATAGGTAGCAATCAGGATAACCTTTACGCCACGGAGCAGTTGGTCCGCCGCCAGATGGCTGTAAGTGGAACGCACAGGCCTCGATGTGTCTCACGCAAACTAAAGCAAACACATATATTAAGTGAGTGGTCTGCCACACCCAAGTCCTACATCTCATAGCACTGCCTATGTACACGCTGTCGTTGCCGACATGCAGCTTCTCTTGTGTCATTATACAATCGTAACCCCCCTGTCAAGATGCTCTACCTGATCAGATAGATGTCTGTTCTCCTCCTCGAGGGCGAGGATGCGCTGCCTTGCGAAATCCAACACCTCTCCTCGGCTGTAGCCGCAGTCCGGTGCTTCCGAGTTTCCTTCGCCGCCGGACACGTCCTTCGTCTTTGAAACTTGAAGCACAGCCAGAAGTCGTTCGAACTTGTGCTTCAAGCGGGTGCGGTACTGTTTCTCAACGTTGTTATGGCATTCCCTAGCTTGCACGACATGTGCAGGGAGTGCGGGCTTCTTGCTGACCTTCTTTGGCCTGCGTGATGCCGAGCGCATCTTTACTTGAGTGGGGGATCTTTCCAAGCCCACAAGACTCTCTTCATTGCTCAATGTTGAGTTGCGTCGGTCTAAAAGCCCCGCAGTAAGGACTTTTGGCTGGCTCATATCGGCCCAGGATGAGTCGACGTGTTCGATTGAATGCTTGGACTGCATGCCTTCTCCGCTCTGTGCAGGGAAGTCATCATCTCCAATACAGGTATTGGTGATGAGCGAGGATCTGTTTGCTTTCTTGACCTGCTCACTTGAAGAGGGTTTTGGTGGCAGGTGGGTGAGGGGTATTTTGGGGACGGGTGAGATTGGTCGAAGATAATAGCCAGGTGCCTGGTACAAGGGATCGAGGAAGACAGGGTCTGTAGAGGGTCATTCTCTGCATCCGACAAGGCCACGGCTGTCTTACCCTGCTCGAATTGACTCAAAATATTATCGAACGTCGACTGTGAGCTGTCAGCCTTGACTGCCATGAGGGGGTGACAAGGTGTTGTGAGAAGAGGTGAGATTGTGCAATGATTAGAGATTACCTAAATGCGACCAGGGTTCATTTCGTCCTGCACCTGTCGCTCAACGACCGCTACTTACCTCGTTAGGGAAAGGCGCTCCGTCCCATTCGAAACCGTTAAAGTCTGGAATAATAGCAGCGGTGCTCATAATAGTCTATACATCCAATGGTGGCGATATCTTGAAGGGGAGGCACAGGCTCAATACATCTGGCACAAAGAAATATATAAAACGGCCCTGCGTTGGTGGCGTTGGTATGTGACACGAAAATCTTGTGATATGGCACATTCATTTGCGTTATTCCCCAATATTTTCCGACGTTCCGTTCTCCTCCTCAATGTGTTGGACGGGTCTCGTCCCCGCAGCAGTTGCATCCGGTTGCCCGACGAAGCTAAAGTCTTATCGGGGCCTGTCTTTGACGACGATAATGGTAAATAGTGGTGAGATGCAGCCAAGCCACATCACCTGATATCACCATAGGTAGCTGTTTGCGTTTGCGATTTGTGCGTTTCATTGTTGATCTCGATCTCGCTTGAGGAGAAGCAAATTGATCTGGCCGGCATGGTTCGATATTCATCATGCCAGCAGCGACAGTTGGTAGCATCGCTTGTATGATATCGACTAGCTTAGCGTGCGGTCGCTGAAGGTTGGACTAGTCTCAATCCCCGAGGCCAATTATTGGCCACGTCGCTGTATTTAAAGTTTGGCTAATGGGCCTATGACGGGAAAAAGAGGTGTTCCATGCTTTTTAGCGTCACTTAAATGCAACATTAATGCCCGCAGTACAGACAAATTCCATCAATGTTTGCTATCGCAATCCCCCGTCCCTCCATCTTGCATCCCTTGTTCCAGACCATAACATGATAAGAGACTCGTCACTCGCAAACTACCACTAAAAAACAGCCACAAGTCTCCAGTTTCATGGGGACATGCCATGTGGTTTGTCCCATCCGTTATTTCCGCCCAGTCCTCCTACAGCGAAGTTCCCGATGGTGGTGCTGTTGGGGCTGCTGGATGGAGAATGTCTCGAAATCAGACTTTGGACAGAATTGACTGCTTCATTCGCGATGTATCGCTGGATGAGGGTGCATCCGCAGTCGCCGTGCCTCAGCAGCTGGAGCTTTAGTTGGTAAGCTGTTTCCCTCAGTTCATTGCAGGAAGCAGATAATTCTCTGTGCCGGTCCTGTAGCTTCTCCACCTCGGCATTCAGCTTGTCTTGTTGCTCTTGCTTGCGCGCACGACAATTCGCCGCAGCCCTTCGGTTCCTCTCCAAAACCTTGGTGTAATGTCTTTTTTCTTCCCTGTTGAGTCCAGTCTTGGTCCTTCTCGCATTCTTTTTGACGCTGCGCTTCCGTCTGTTTCTTTTCTTCCCCTCGGTTTCTGTACCCGAGTTCGTGCGGGGCTGGATGCTAGTGCTGACTTTGACCATCGCTGGCAGTCCAGGTTCAGACTCAGGTGGAGTTGAGCTTGGCATCCATTCGGTGGTAGCGCTCAAGCTTCCTTTGTGATTTTGCACAATGTCCAAGGTTGCCTCGTCGTACACGCATTCTTGATGTGCTCTGCTATCGAGCTGTAAATCTTCTTCGCCGACGCCGCCTGCGCTGAGCAGAGATCCTGCGAGCGGTGCATTGAACAGTCCCTCATCATTCAGTATGCTCCCCGTAATATCGTCGTTTTCGCAGTAGTTGGAGGATGAAGGCGATATGAATGGCTTAGGCAGTGCACATATGTTGTATACAGTGTTGGATGAAATGTGCCAATTCCAGGGATGTAGGCCTTCGGGCATGTCGCCCCAAGAGACTCCGTAATGAGGGTCATCGTGAGTAATAGTGCCCCAGTCGACAAGTGAAGCCATTTGGAAGTGCAAGGACAGTTGAAATCTGGAGTTGACAGTCCAAGGGTAAGAATCTCACTGCAACAATGAAAATTAATGCAAGGATTTTGAAATCAATATAGTTGTTTTTGCGAGTAATGACAAAAGGTCCTAGCAGTACCAACTTACTCAATACTCGGGACATGATGGAGATATAATTGATCCTATTGATCAATTTAGACGAATACTCTTTACCATTTCCGTGCCACCTCGCTTGGGAGGCAAAGGCAGCATGTATCAACATGATTAGCTGCCGCCTTACTTCCAGGGGTAACAAATTTGCGCTAGGTGAATGTTGTCGATACCATCAGATCATGTTTGCTACACGTATTCGGCCCAGTCACAGACAAATGCTATGGTGGGTATAATTAAGCATGTAAGGAGACGATCGTAAGATGACCGGGGAACTGCATAATTGGCTATGCGCATCCGATCCCAACGATCATGGTGTGAGTGATAACATGATGAGGTCTTGACAAACCCTGTACCGAGGCCTGGATCTCGTTCTCAAGGTTGCATGTCTTGCAGATTATCATGTCAGTACCCTTGTCTTTAGCTGCAAGTACAGGGACTTTTGCCATGAGTCTGGAATTCCGGTCACGGCTTGGCAAACAGCTTGTAAGATCAGTGGCCACTTGAACTCTGAGTCAGCAGATATGGATCACTGATCATGTCTCTTTCCAAGTCTATAGTAAGCTAAGATCAGGGCTGTGATCTTCGTGTTCGTGCTACTCACAAACATCAGGCTAGTTTCTCAGATTATATTGTTTCCAGAAATCTTCAGCTTTTCTGACCTGTTTCTATGATTTGCAGCTCCTGACGTTCTGTTGGGCGTTTGCATTGTCGGAGGTGGTAAACTTGAAGGATTGGGTTAGCAAATTGTTCCTGGCTCTTGTTGGCGGTACTGGCTCGAGCAACGGGTAGTTTTAGAATTTTCCCCGCAGGCTTGGTTTGACGTTGTTCCGTACCGATTGCACTAACAATTTTGTTACCCATTAACTCTTATCTATCACGTGTATGTGCTATCTAATTCACAACTCACCCGGCATCTGCAAGCATGAAGGCAATAAAGAGTAATACAAAGCTATTAATAACTATCTTTATATAAACCCTAAATTCTTCGCAGTAATACTAGGTAAATAGTAACTATTAATAATAGAATATTTCATTAACTTTAATATAATATGTAGTAAATGAAATTCTATAATAAACTCACACTATATCCTTTAAAGAAAAAATATACTTAAGTTATACTCTGATTTTTACTTTTATAAAAATATATATAAAAAAGCCAATAGAAGGGTTTCCCAGAAGTAGGAGCTCTGCTATTCTTTAGCCTAACTAATGACTTAGGTTCCGACATCTGAGCTACGTGCCAGGCTGTCCTTACTACCTGTAATATATCATATATTATACAAGAAACCACCACGTCAACACTTACGCCCAGGCCGCCACAACTCCTTTTCACTAATTACTCTCCTCATAACGTCTTCATATACATCTCTAGCCCATATCACCACAAAGAGATAAGATAATAAACCGGAAAGTGACTCATTCTCACTGACATGCCCTGAAGTTCACGGGGTTTCCCTTCTCAGGGACAAGGATCATTCTGATCGCTTAGATGAAATTGGCGCTGGAGGCAGAGGCCCTCAAGCAGCTAGTGCTTCATTCAATACGCACTTTTTCATAAATACTGTCCACATGCCGGGATCTGCTGCAGGAACACCGTTTCTTCTTTGTGGTGATGAATTGGAGGCGCTGCGGAAGACAGAAGCGATGCTCCAGGACTATATACATAATCCGCAATGTTTCCATCTCTTCTAGAGATCAGGAACAAACTTCCTCTTCACCATTGCTGAAGCGACATTGCCATCTCACATCATCAAACTTCCGGTCTCTGTCCTACAATTCGTTCTGTGTTGGCAATTGCACTAGTGTAAGCAGTGCGGGGTTCAGCCAGCCACAACTGGGACTAACGATCTGACCAGCCAATCCACATTTGCATAAGACATTACAACCCCAGACCTCAGAGACAATGACGGAATTCACAAGCACAGAACGTTTGGATTTCCTGTTGGAGATGGCTCTGACCATTCATGAGGGCATTGTCGAGCATCTCGAGGGCAATGATGAGCTTGATAACCAGCTCATTACCCGCCTCAAAGAGGCGGACCACTTCATCGTGGTAAAGAAAGCATTACAAGGTCATCTCGTCGACCACGCTAGCAATACCGACAGTGACAACAAACCCGCTCCGGCTGACACCACCCCGCCGAGCAGCCACTATTCACATTCAACCGCGACGCCCAGCCCTCAAACCCCTTCTTCCCCTTCGCTTTTCTTCTCTTCGCCTGAGCCGCATGGCACTCCAACTTCAACGCCTGCACGACGAAAGGCCACACGTCGGATCCCAGGAGAAACCCAAGGCTCCAAGGCTCTCCGTAAGATGCGGCGGTCGGTACCCTATGCAAGCTGGGTTGACAAGCCCAAATCATTCAATTAACGCGGATGGCGATTGGAGAGTGAGGTGCATTGTAATGAGGTTTGGTGTTGGCGCAAGTATTAGAATCGGGAAGGGGTAATAGAGGTTGCATGAGTTTACAGATACCTAAGTTAGATCTCATTAGCGTTGGACATTCTCACTCTCATTACAGCGTTTATAGTGGTCTTATAGCCAAGCAATACAGTCATTCCCGAGCGCATGTCTTACAACCCACTGCTCGTACTGTGCATGACTTAGGTCCATTGACAAAGTTATATCAACTGACCTTAGTTAGGAACGTCAGCTCCCAAGCTCTAACTGATAAAAAATCACTTCATGAAGCACCACGAGCCGATGCACTGTGGAAGAAAAAGCAAAAGAAAACGGGCTCCTCCGGGGATTGAACCCGGGACCTCTCGCACCCAAAGCGAGAATCATACCTCTAGACCAAGAAGCCGATTTTAGTAATTAGATGTCAGCAAAGCCACTATCAAGGATTATATCTAGAAGACCACTGCGCCTTAATCTTCGTTTTAACTACAGGTCTGGCGCAGCTCTGATCTCACTTTCAGGCAACTGCAGGTTATTTATTCTTAAATCGTTTCATATAAAAGGTCTGTGTTCCTATTAATAAGAGCTTTTATAGATACAATATACCATCCATGCGGCTTACACTTAGGTGTGCAAAGATATTCAATCAATGTGTCGCTGGTACATGACCTTAATGTCGAGTGCGCGCCCAACGTCAGCAACCACTGTCAGGTTCAGCTTTGCCTAACCCAAATATCCCTAGTCACTACTTCTTCATAAAATTGAGAAACATGACTCCAGAGATCGTAATGTTAATACAGAACAGCGAGGTACAAAGAACAGTAGTTCTGTTTAGCCGGCTCTCGAGCTTGTTTATCTCGTCTTGGATAATACGTTTGTCCTCTAGTTGTTGTCGTCCCTTGCCGTGGGCCATAGGCTTTCTTTCAATGACACTAGTGCCGTCACCGGAGTCGCTGTCTACATCAGACTCATCTACGACGCCGATCATGCTTGTGCTATTCGGAGATTCGCTGACGACTGTTCCTTGGGATTGAATCGATGTTTGCCACTGGGGCACAATGTCGAAATAAGATACTTCCTGCCGAGACATGCTGAGTGTTGTTAATGAACTATGATTGTGAGAGTGCAGTGGTGTAGGGGAAAATAAAGCTGTAGCGGGATAAGCTGATTGCTGGGCAGATTAGGGGGAAATATACAGCTACATTGTCCTTTAATACATCGGGATCCGAACAACGTTCAAGACCGCTTTGTATGGGATCCTCATTGTTCCAACTGAAGCGCGTAAAATACGCTCACTGTTCTAATTTGTTGTGTTTGGGTCAAGTGGCCAGTTCTCTAATGGGACACCTGTGAACACTAAAGAAACCTTGAGGTTAGCCTGAGTATCAACAACAGCATTCTTCGTGCTTACATTGACTAACGTCATTAACAAATCGAAAGAAAAGTGTGGCCGATTGGGTGCTGCGACATGTTGGACAGCGCTGGCTCTTCTTCTCACATTGCTGAACAAAGACCCGGACATTGGCGATGCCCAGGTTATGCCTATATCAGTTCCCTAACACTTTGCCCTCTCAGGACTGTACTCATTTTCTATACTAAGGCTCGTCTATCCTGTGTTTGCTGGCCTCCTTGCTCAATGTTCCGACCAAAGAATGGGCCTCAAAACAATAATCATCAAGCCACAAAGCCTTCTACTCGTCTACTGCCGCAAGATTTGGGTCTTCATCACGAAAATTGAACCCAAAGAGGGCTTGGGTGGGTGGCGTCTCGTGTAGCCAGACCAGACCAGTTTAAGAAGTTGTCCGTGGCCGACAAGCTCAAGCCTCGTAATGATTCTTTATCTAGCAGAGACTTTTGTCCGTGACCGGTCCGGCGTCAACATTTGCTGTGTCCCGGTAAGATACGACAACCAATGGTGGGAGAGTGTTCCACTAGCGTCAGGCCAAGCAGACCCGAGGGCGAGCAAGTCGCCGGTGAGAGAAAGCCATATTCGATAAACGCACCAAGACCAAAAGCAATTATGGTCACCAGTCATAATGACGCCCATAAATATGATCTGTCAAATAAGTCGCGTCGCACGAGGTGATGGATAAGAGACAAAAACATACTGTGCGTCAGCTGCCCCCACACAGGCCTGTAGCACAGAACAAGGGATTCGATGTTTATATGCACTTGATAACAGGAGGTATATCGCGGAGAATTACGTTTATTTTCCTAACATCCACGTTTAAATGATGTAATGCACCTCCTGCGAAGCTGAGCACGCGTCATATGTCAAACTACCCCCACCTGTCAAGATTACACGAGATCTCACCGCGATGAGGCTAGCCATCGGAGATTAACAGACCGGGAATAGATGACGGAATCAACCGGGCTACCGACATGTAGTTGCCGATGCAAGGGAATTTGAGGTATGCCGCCCGTCCCACTCCAGCCTGGTTGATGTAAGGGATAGACTAGGGCTGAGCTGAGGATGTTGCTTTTTGTAAGACGGCCCCTCCGTATAGGTACCCATCTGCAAATACCGATCTGGAATCTGAGACACTCCAATTACATGTGATCGATATGTCTCAAGCCATTGAAGGGAGGAACCGGACGGAGCGCTGTTTCGGGTATTACTCAGGTTATTGGGATATGAAGCTAAAATAAGGGACACGGCAACCAGATGATAAAACCCTGCCTCAGCCCTGGTTAATCATCATCTCCATCTACATCTCCAATAGTCTACACAGCCTGCTTTATCACCTACCTCTCTTTTCGCAACATGCCTTCAACAGTTCTTGTCGACAGCAAGGTACCTGGCGTTCGGTGCCCGACTTGCGCCGCTGAGGGAAAGGAAGTCTGGGTCATTCCAGGTCGCTTCTGTGGATTCTGCGGGACTGCTTGCATTGGTGAGTTCTCGTTGACTTCAAGGGAGATTTGCTTTTTTTAATAATCCTGTCAGACTGATCGTCAGTGATGTCTGGCTTTACTCGGATAAAGCATGAGTGACATCTGGGCGCAAAGGCGTTACCAGGCAGCGTACCTCTCTTTCTTTTTGACATGGGCTTGGTCCCTATCCCATCCCATCCCCTACTGTTTCTGCGAATGTCTCCCTGGATATTGCGACGCCTCGTTGACGAGTGCTTCATTTATCTTTGGCTCTATGTTATTTCTTTGCAGCTTCGTCGTTCGCCGGGCGTTCGGTTTCGTTGTTGTGTTATTGATGCTGAACTGTCAAAGACAGAATTTGATGACTCTGCCTGCGGATATAGTACGGTTTTGGTGGGTGATGGCAGAAGGTCGACTACTTCAGAGGTTCAAGATGTATGTAAGGACAGGGATGGACCAAGAATGTTACACGACTCATATGAGAGCCAAGTGTTAATAAATTATGCATGGAATTTGTTACTGAGAATTATTAGCCTTGTGAATTGCAAAGCTGACTACCAGTTTTGCCAAAGGGGTCTGGTCCATGTCAGCATTCGTCAAGCATTGTTCACCGTTCGGGGTTGGTCTGCCTGCATAGTGCATTACCCAAACAGTGGTTCATACTAGATGTTCCGGTAAACATCTATGTATCTGTTTCATCGCTTTACGCACTGTTCACCTGCTGGTCTCACTATGCATCGCCATGATCTTCCGGGACTTGACTTCGTTCACAGCGACAACAAAATATCACCACTAAGCTGGCAGCGCCAAGCTAGCCAGGTCGAGGAAGCTCACGGAACATTGGATTCGAGCGGACATGGTTTAACTGCCTGTGCCAATAATTATAAGTACAAGGAGTGTACCCCATAATAATGACGACCACCTCACGGCATCAGTGTCAGTAACATCAGAATCCACAGGGCTGTTTCTAAGCTCATCATCTCCTGACAAAATGCAAACTTTCATTCACCAGATATTGGGGTGGGCTGATGAGGTTGAGTCTTGTGACCAGACCGGACATGAACCATACTATTGGCCCTCAAATTCTAGTGCCGACGGTTATGAGACTTCAAATGATTCCTTCTATACAGCTAGTGAAGCGGATTCCGAGGCATCGACTGCGACTATCGGTCGATCTGGGATTCTTGAGCCCATGGCATCTGACGTTCACAATGACACTCCGCACGAGGAGACCTTTGAGGGCGCAAGTGAGACAGCCAATCCGCATCCATACTTAACGATCTGCACAGATATCGCTAAGGAAGCTATTTACATCTATGAACTAAGGAAAGAGGGCGTCATTGATGATACGTGGAATAGCAAATCCTGTCTCCTCACACGCACGCTCATCCATAATAAAGCAACTTCCACCTCGGGGCGCCTCCTCTGGCGCTGCGATGTCAATTATGATCCAGAAAGTGCTGTTCCGGGCGACGTTGTGGTTCTGTACATGCCTGATCACGACTTTGTGGAGAAGATCGAGCAAGGCGAAGCCGTTTTTGACCAAGGTGTTGATACAAAGCAAGATTCGATTCCGATGCAGATGATCGATCCAGACTTTTCTGGCCCTGAGCAAAGACTCGCTGGTCGAGTCTTGGCTTGGAAGGTTTGTGGTTTGGGGGATTGTGACTGGATGGATCGGCGGGGTCGTCCTATTGATCTGGGTGATCTCGAGGTGATCCCCAACATCATCCACCTGCTCAAGTGAGCTTTGGCATACAACCCGCAGTAAGAATGTTGTGGTTCCACTTGTGAGGAATATTTTCCTGTTGTGATTGCGCCAGATGAGAGACAGCTCAAGTAGGCGGGTCCTTGTACATATTTATGAGTAACGTCAAACCAGAGACGTAGTATTGACTTATGGGATCTGTCAGAATCAGAATGAGGATGAGAATGAATATATGAATCTACGGACTGGAGATGAAATGAATCCCCTTGATCCCATATGTAGAATAAATATGAGTCTCCAACAGTGACCAGCAATAATAAGTCCAGAAACTGACGGGGTATATTTCTTAGCTACTATTCGCCAAACACACCCCAAACGCGAAACAATTCCACGAACTCGAATACTTTATAGAGAAGAAGGTGCAGGGTCTTCGACTCTTATGTTCTGTCAAACTGGCCTGGTATCTCAGAACCACCCAGAAGGTCATGGTCCTCCTCATATGTCCAGGCCAACAAGACCTATTGAACAAGACCCCGTATCCCATTGCACCACATAATCCTGACTATTGAACCCAGGGGTCGTAAGACGGATCAACCACCAAAGACTCAAATAGAGCCAAGAAAGCCCAGACTAGAGCAAACACCACATCAATGATCCAGACGAGGACGAAGTAGGTGCACACTCTAAGAGCAGGGATTAACTCCCAGTATGAAATCGGTTGTACTCTTTTGCCCTCCTCAAGCATCTGAATGTACCATAAACCTCGATGATGGAGTACACATCATATATCTCTTGGGCTCTGGGAGCCCCGTCACGCGGCATCATGGCCTCCCTCAGACATTCGATCGGGATAGTCCGCACCTCTGCAGTTTCCAACAGTTCAGATGTAACCTGCTTGAGATCTCGAGCAGTAGAGATCTCATTTCTGAGGTGTCTATCCTGACCGAGGGCGTTCTGGCAATGCTTGGAGATTTGACCGAGGTTAATGTAGTGCTCTTTCTGGACGTGATCGACGATGCCACGGCGTAGATGTTTCGCTGGGTATCCATGGCCAACCATATGCTGGTGATATTGCGCTTGGAGCCTGTGTCGGTGCTGGTCAGTCTAGCGTGGGCATAGATGATCCCAACCAGCGGAATCAAGCGAATCTATTGACAGCGTAGTGGAAGCCACGCATGCGTCGTGATAAGACTGAATCAATCAGAGACTTCCGTATCGTCATGGGGAATGTCGAATGTTCCAGGCTTATTGATGTCACTCGTGAGCGATGCTGATATAGCCCGTGCGGTTTGCGCCCTGAATCGGGCTGAATGAGAGGTCGCATCCCCATGCCGATTGGTTTGTTCTCATTGTAACTTGGTTTGATCGGATGAGATCACGTTGAAGTCCATCAATTGACCATGATAAGTCGGCGACTGAGACGAAGGTGTGAAGGTGAGATGATATTGACCACTGGTGCGATAAACAATTACATGACTTAGACCACGAGTTGCAATCAATCCTCGCCTTATCTCGTCACCGCGTTCAGAGTTCAGGCGTCCAAAAGCCCACTTCTCAAAACTAACAACAAACGCTCCCAACCCAATGCCGTACAAATACTGAAGTGCAGCTTACTCCGGCTTCCTGCCATACACAAGCTTCAGCCTACAGTAAGGATGATACTTGCCCGATTTCAACTCCCTTCGAAGCTGCGAGCAATAAACCGTGACTTCATCCTGCGACCATCCCAACACGACACTCGCCATGTACAAGACAAAGCCCTCCAGATCCTGATCCATTGCAGCAAATGCAAAGCTTCCGATTTCTTTCATCTTAGGATCTTTGGGCCAGCTACCGATGGGAAGCTGTAGGGCCAGTTAACCATAGTCCCAGGGTATACTGAACTGGATAGTCTTCTAGGGTTACTTGCCTTGAAATCCCGAGTCTGAATATCCGTAAACCCTGCATCTTCCATTCCCTTCTTCTGCAGGTCATCATCAAGGATGGTAAACGTTCGATTAAGTCTCTTTCCACCTTCGATAAAGAACTTGCCCCACTCGCTCATCGCACTACCCTCCTTGACAGTATCATCATCACTTTCAAGCATAGCTGACGCTTCGAAACTCTCTACCCAACCACCTGGCTTACATGATCTAAAGGCCTCTTGGAATATAGCGGACCAGTCGCTGATGGAACCGTAGAGGTATCGCATGTAGACAAAGTCGAATGAGTCGGGGGAGAAGGTCCATGGTTGAGTGCAGTCTTCAATCTCACTGTGTTTGTTAGCTGATGGCTCAGCGAAGTTGTCGCAGAGACAGTATGCCAGTAGAAAACTTACAACTTGACGTTTGGGGGGACCCAGCTGGGCTGGATGGGGGATATGTCCGTGCCGATTACTTCGGTTTGAGGATGCTCATCGGCAAAGTCGCTGGACAGTCAGTCGAGAACATCATCCCGTCAGGCAGGACACCTACATCGCCCAAATTCCTATTCATCGGCCCAGTGAGCTTGAGTTTCATGTCAAAGGCTTGGCTTCATACCTGTTCCGGTGCCGACATCAAGCACAGTCTTGGCAAAGTCAGATACGTTGTCTTGTACGAGGGTCCTAAGCTTACCTTGATATCATCCTTCAACGGTGCCAAATGAAGCTTCCCATCTAGTGTGAGAACCAGAAAATGGTGGCTGCAACACGTCAGTACCTATCTGACCCATTCCTGTAAGTCTTACATTATATCCATTGCCTCGTTCTGCTGTGCATCATTTGAAGCCCTGCACATCACGCGTTAGCTTTATGCAGTAAGCAATCATACATAACCCACCAATACTCTGCATTTCCTCTCTCAGAATGATAAGTCCTTCCTTTGATGGTTCTGTAATTCAGAATACTCGATGTCATCGAAGCAGTCGACGACTCTGTATCAACACCCAGCGAAGAGTCGGCATCGTCATCCTGCTCATCCTACACAACGCGTCAGTCCCAGCCCCTTTGGACTCCTTTCAGACATACCTGCGCCAAAGCAGCCCAGTGCCCAGCATCGTGCAACACGACTTCACTGGCTCCTGATGAAGGAGACTTTGGTGACTTCTTCGGGGACGAGGCTTTGTCGCTCATGGTGTATGACCGGCGATGAGGTTGCGCAAGAACTAGTTGGTTCGTGTCAAAGCGCGATTTTTGACAGCCTGCGGGGTAGTTAGACATGAACGTGTCTCGGCTGATTGATCTTGCATTTATTGCGGATCTTTGTCGGGTGATGTTAAAGTGCCGGGGGTGACAGGGATAAACAGAGGCTGAACATCAAGATGAACAGGACACTGCATAGAAGGTCCAAGTTAGGAGAAAAGGAGAGTTACCGAAGATCTAATGCAGGAAATATATATTCCTCAATTGATTAAGAACTGTTTAAACTGAAGCCCCTTCAAACTCTGAACACCATGTTTTCCCTTTTCTCTTCTCTCTTCTCTCTCCAGATTTTGCCAGACCCATAACTCGGTCTCACAACAACCAATCGTCAATCTAGCTTGAGATCGTCACGGGCAGTTTGATTCATCCTTTTACGAGGAGTCTCGTATAGTAGGTTAAAGCCTTATGGCCACTTCTTAACAGCACTCAAGTATGGCTTGAGATTCGTTGATGATTGAGCAGCGGTCCTATTCGGCCGAAAGGCAATGTTATTAAGGAGCATTACGTTTTATACCGGTAAGCGATGCAATATGATCGAATCTTAGTGTTTAAATTAGCTCACTTAATGACATTTGGAGCAGAAGTGTATGTATATGCTGCTATTGCAAGCGAAGTTCCATCAGCTTCAAAGGACTACTGATACGATTGTTGGTTTTGTTTGCGTTTAGTCTACGGACTACCCTGGAGAATATGAGTCAAGAGTTAAGATTTAAGCAATAAGAAAGACGAATCACATGACAGATTCCGTACATCTTAGTTGAGTTTTTATTCACCTGTTTTTTTTATTTTCCTGAATCAAGTACTGTATTCTCTCTTCTGAATATGGGAATGTAATGATGGTAAAAAATACGACAAACGAGTCAACATTTACGCAATTGTAGAGACAGTTGCCGTCATGTGACAGATGTGATAAGATAAGACATAGGCGATAAGACGGTTTCTTATCTTATCCACTGTTTCTTGAGCCAATCAGGGCTTGACAAGTGGGTCACCTCTTCCTGCTATTGACCACTTCACGTCAAATCCGTACTCGCGTTTGACCCAATGTCTTGAAATAAAACGCGTTTCCATAGCGTTTCCAGAGTCCAGACTGAATTAGAGATGAAAGTGTTTTCAATCCTCGTTCGGACCCATCAGAATGGTTCTGACGTATTGACGCATCTGTAACGCACCTCAAACCCCTGCATCCCTGCCATACATTGCCAAACTCAATCGTTTGACATTCACGTCTCAGATCTTGACAGTCCCCGTTTCACATCCCATTCGCTTACACACCAAGCATATCACCACAAATATAACCACCAGCAAAAACTGCATCGGTTATACGGCCCGCTAGACTGTCTCATCCGTCTCGTCTGTCAGATCTGGTTTGGATTCTCGGATCAAGCTGCTTCCTGTTTCTAAAAGCGCCCAAGGGGGTGAATGGCATGAATATTTTCGTATTAGGATCTGTTTGGAAAAACGGCGAGATTGACTTTTTCAGAATGCCATTGAAACGATTGCAAAGTATAAAGTGCGCGATGACACCCTCATGTCTGTGCTTGTTCATCCAATCTCATCTCTGTTTATTTGTTTCCAAGCTCTGTGAGCCTTTTTTTGTCTTCTCTTCTACTTATCATTCCTTTGCCAGGCTGCAGGAACAGTCATTCATTACAATATCTGCTATTTCTTAATTGCATATTACTCTCTCTATCACGATGAAGTTCTCTGCTGCGATTATCACTCTTTCGGCCGGTTTGGCTACCGCGACGCCTGTTTTTCGCAGCCCTGCGCCTGGTCGCCATGTTTCGCGATCTATCAAGAAGCGACAGGTTCCCCAGGAACATTCCCACGACATTGTCTTGACCATAACTGGTGAGATGCTCAAACTCAACAACCCCAAGGAGATTCAGGACCCTGTTTTTGGCCTCTTGGGTGATGCAGCTGCGAAGGAGGGTGCAGGCAGTGTCACCAACCTCGCTTGTCTGAAGCAGGAGACTGCTGATCAAGCTTTCACCAATGCCAAGGAGATTGGTGATCTCCGTGGTATGGCTGGTGCACTGCTCTTCCAGGCTATTGAGCGAAACACCGCTGGTGTTGGTGTTGCTAGCAAGCTGTGCGATGAAGCTGCTGTCAACCCTGAGATTGGTGCTCTTACACAGCACCAGGATGCTGCTTCTACTGGTGCCGGTGCTATCAACAAGGCTGTTACTCTTGAGCTGGCTAAGCAGCTGGCCGGTATTGGTGCTGACCCAAACTTGGCTCTGCTGAGTGGTACTTTCGCACCTGGAGATGTAAGTACATATGTGCGACTGCGTAGTGAATCTGCTGACAATGTTTAGACCAGCGATACCACCGGAAAGGGCAACTCCTGTGACGAGGAGGAACCCGACCTGGGCTGCATCTTCTCCCAAGGCCTTCTTGTTCTGGACGCGACGCCGGATGAGATCTCCTCTGCCGTTGCTGATGTTACACCAACCTTTACCGGAACAGGTGGTATCTTTGCCACTGATCTAGTTGACCTGGCCTCATTCTCTGTTGCTTCTGGTACTGAGGTCGCTGATCTTGCTACCATCGTCAACGGAGCCGCTTCAGGCGCTGCATCTGCGACCGGTGCTGCATCCGCTACCGAGGCTGCCAACGCCACTGCCACAGCTGAAGCACCAGCTGCTACCAACACTGGAAAAGCTGCTGAGAACACAGCTGGTGCTGGTGCTGGTGCCGGTGCTGGAAAGGGATGCAAAGCCAAGTCAAAGACCGCCGCCAGCGCAACACTAACTCCCCTCCCCAGCCGCACCTCCGGCGCGAGCGCCAAGGCCACCGGCGCCGCCAACAATGCTCAGGGTGTGAACGTCCAGACCTTCACTGGTACTCTCGGTGGGGCACCTCCCCCCGTTATCTCCTCAAACGCCGAGAAGCCCTTCTCCGTCAACGGAAACACCTTCAATGGTGAGAGTGTTGCTCTCGGTCGATCTTGTGACATTCAGCACAATGCTTGTGCGGATGCTGCCAACTCGGGTCAGCTTGATGGAGGTGTTGGACAGTGCGAGACTCAGTTGGCTGCTTGTCGCGCTGCTATTCAGTGAGCTGATCATGGAGGTGGAATTTATCCGGTTTTAGCTGTAGATATGTATTGAATGAATCATGACTTTGCCTTTGAGCATCAATTAGTCAATTTTCAATCTGTGCCATGAGCTGTTCTGACAATAGTACTGAGACGATGGCTGACTCTTGAACCTGGTCTTCTGTCGGGTAGTAAGGGCGCGAGCTTCATCTTTTCTACAATTCATTACCGGATTTACTTTTAATTCTCGAGAGACTTGAAATTGAACTTTAGCTAGGAAGGCAACTTGCCTGATAATCTTATTGTCGTACCTACGTAACCTAAGTTGTCTGCCCTAGCGGCCACGCATCTATAGCTCACTATGGCGATCACCTGGATGCATATCCTAAGTATCCGCAGGCTATCTCTTCATATCAAAAATTAAATGACCATGGTTGCCCATCCAACCATAAATGGTTCCAGTGAGTCTCTTGTCCTCCTAGCTTTTAATAAGTCGAAAGACCACCACTTGATACCCTGCTGCTGTTACGCTGCTGAAATCAGGCCAAAGATCATTATGAATTCGGCATGGCGGGATAGTGATTAACGTCCGATTGTCAAAGATGTAGCCGTTGTTCATGCGACTCCTATGGAACTCGACATGACTAACAGGCATGCATACGAGCAGCAACTCGATGTATCCCTTTTTCTTAGCAGGCAGGTCATCCGCGACAAGCTCCCAGTGATTGGTGGCACATCGTACACCTGAAGCACACCTAGTAGCGTTGCTTATGCTGTCCATTTGCCACCAGCGGCTGTATCCTCCGCGACGATACCACTGGTAACATGCGGAAGTATTAAGCAAGTTGCGATGAGACCATGGAAGAGAAGCTCAGAAGTGACTAGCGAGAATGACGATGTGGATTGGAGCGATGCGTCATTGACTATGCGCATCCATTCCTTTGTACGGACCATAATTTTGTGGGTTTGGTGAATAGAGCTTAACGACAACCGGGTCTAAATATGGTTGTAACATCAAGATACTGGGTATCTCTCTCGTTCCTAGCTCATTGTTCATGTCTTATGGACAGAGAATCTTTACGTCGACTTCTATTCAGTAGTCAAAATGATAAATAACACATTTTTTGTTACTATCTAAACTACACTTCTACTATCATTCATAAATGTTGTCATTTCGACCAGCTCAGCCGTGCTCGATGAAGCCTCCTGTTGGGCCTGAACCGGCGTTCCTTTGTAAATGGTGCTCTCGGTATGACGCGAGGAATTCGGAGTTTTACCCGTCTGCCTGGGTGCCGATGATCCTTGGTGGGGATTCTTAGGGCCTGAGTCGACAGAACTTCCAAGTCTTGGGAATGCCTTAAGGATAAGCATTCGGAGATCAGGAAGACAGACACACCACAGTCCAACGTTGATTTCGATAACGGACCAGTAACAGGTCTCGAAACTGTCCCCTACAGCATGTCAGATGTGCATGGGGGTAATAGATTGATGAACTTACAGGTTGGGTTCTGAGAGTTCCCAAAGGCAACCAGGTATCGCAGTCGCAAGATACTGACAATAGTGACACTACTTCAGTTAGTGGTTGAATAAACAGTACAAACGGACAACTTACAAAGTGCCGACCGTAAACATGATAGCTACAGCAAGCTTCCTTTGCCACTTCATCTGCAACTGAACCAACTGCCAAATAGGAATGGCCAACATCCAAACGTCCAAGATGATACCGACAGCTGCGATGGCCCAAGCCAACGGCTGAACCCCAAGACAATGTCCCTCATGCAACTTATCCCACCCTGTCCAGTAGAAGTTAATCGGCCGACATTGCGCAATGGCCAGGATGTCAAAGATGATCATGCCCAGGACCGAAAAAGCGATGGTACCCCATATCAGTCGTCGGACGCTTGCCACGGGGAAGATCCGGAGGTAGAAAAGGGCGACGCAAATCTTGGTCAGGAAGACGTCGGAAGCGTAGAGGACTTGACCAATGTAGATGTACTGCAACCGTTAGATCGAAATAGCGGTTGTGACGGGAGACGTACGCAGAGATAGCTGTTGATAGTATCTGGGCTGAAAAGCCATGAATCTCTACCGAGACCATTACCTGAAACTATCCGCAGTCAGCATTGATTCCACCGAGTACGCAGATGACTTACGGCCATGAACACAAACAATAGTGTTGCCCAAATCGAGCACCTATCATAATTAGTAGGGCTCCCTTCTGATGATGATAAAGACTCACAAAGACTCCTACGACGAGATAATCATCCAGTCGAAACTTCCTCTCGTAGTGCAGCTTGTGCCAAACGCGGAGGCCAACCACAATCCCCGTGATTGCAATCAAGGTGATGGCCAAGATATCGAATTGCGCGTGTCTGTCTCGTACGGGAAACTCACAGGCAACGGAAGTGACATTCAGCGTCGCTACAGTCATCAGCATTTAATCAACACCGAACTCGCCGCACTCACCTAATGCGTCCCGCGGGAGGCATTTCTTCTGAACACAGCTCAATACCTGCGTCTTGAGTTTCGGGTCGGCGCAAAGACACTGTACGTCAATGCCACAAGTCGACGTCGATACGAGGTCAATAAGACAACTCCCCTAGAAGAATTCAGTATTTCTCTGGTCGAGATAAGCGAGAGACATACCGCGCAGTCTGGAATTTTTGTCAGAAAGTCCGAGACATTATCGCCAAACACTTGGCAAACGAGACACGCCCACGTCACCAGCAACAGCAGCAGATGCATGCTTCAGATCCAGTTGATATGCAGCATGGTGGGAAGAAAACACACAGCTGTGATATTGACAGGGCAGGAAATAAGAGGAAATTGAGCAGTCATTTAATGGCTGATCCTCCCACTTATCTCACGTGGCAAGTTTAGCCTGGTGGAGAGATTGCCGATGCAAATCCTAACTTGACCCCATAGAGTTTGGGGCCTTGTTTCCAATAGACTGGAAGCGGAGTCATGTAGAAAAGAGGCCCGCAGAGGTGAGACAAATGGCTTAACTGCAGAGCTGGGAACTTGTGTCTTGGGATGATGGGTGTTTTCTTGCAGGTACTGTGGAGGATCGACGGATTAGCGCAAGCATGGACTGGCGACTGATTCGGGGCGATAAAATGAATTGCTAATTCGGGTAAAGGCGTCTCGGCAGTTATGGATCCTCCTAAGCTAGACAAAATACTCACTACTGGCACAGATGTGAGGCTTTCTGTCGCCCGTTCCAAGCTATGCGGCCACTAAGAATCCGCGATCCACTTAGCAACGCTTGTTGTCAAAGCGGGATGGAGTGAGATTATGCGTTCGAGTCAGTGACGCCAAGTTCGCCGAATTATTGGGAGTTTGTTATCTTGCCGTGTTACCGAACTTGCTGACAATGACTGACGTGAGCAATAATCCCGTCGTGGTTGCAATCTTCACTGTGGACTAGATCTTATCACGACAACTGTTCGGCAGCGTCGTTGTTACCCGGCATCAGAATTGCATTCCAGGTGGCGTCACACTATGCAGGCACGGGTGGTATTAAAGTGTGGCTAGCTAGCGTCAAATGAACTCATTCAAGCCGGCAGTGAATTTTTCCACTGCTTTCTTCAAAAGCATATTTCGGCACATTACTGCAACGCCCAAAACTTAGACATATTTGTCAAAGGGCCTAAAGGGGAAAAAAAAAGACAAGCTTGGCGCAGTTAGTCTAAACAAGCTTGCGGGAAAATATGCGCTAGATCTTCCCGACGTCTACAAACGGAATCGAAACTGCGGCTAATGACAGTCTCGGAAACATTTGTCATTGATCTACCTGTAGCGTCATGAGCTGCTATCTTTATGCTGAGAGCTATGTGGCTGCTGGCACCGCGGGCTGTAAACAATGAGTACTTGACTTTCACTGCACAAAAACGCGAACCATGGACATTTCCGAATAAAGAAACTTATGAACCTTATGTATTGACTACCTATTCTGAAGCATTTTTGGGACAAATAACCTATGAAAACGAGCGGAACTGGTTATCCGGGGTTGGGAAGAGGTGTGATGATTATCCCCGAGGCAAGGCCGAGAAGATACAATGCAAGCGCTTTATTTCCCTGTACTCATTTGAATACAATATCCCGAAACACGATAAGCGTACTGCGAGCCACTAGGAAGACCGGGTCCAAGATCTTATCGAGACATGAACCTCCCTTGTTTTCTTGCCTCCGGACCCTTCGGGCCATCTCCTCTCTCCTCGCTCTCAACGAAGATATTCCATCGGTACGAAACAGCGACCGCTATGAATGCCGACCGTGCAGTGTCTCCAGCCGTCGAATAGAATGACTTCTGCGCAAGGATCTTATTCATGAAAACTTCCCATATTTTTCCCGCAGTATCATAGCTTCTCATAGTATATTACAGTGCACATCGTGAGCGGGAGGGTTCGAGGTTACTGTAGCCTAGGATGCAGATAGTGTTTCTCTTTGGAGATGCTTTTTATAGTGGTAGAAAGTTGTGGAGGGCGTTGGAGATAAATGAGAAGACGAAAGAGGTCTGCTTTATATAGTCCAGACTTCATGGCCGTGATGAAGTCTGCTATCAACATATAAGAGATTCTGTTGATGAGTATTTGTTGCTAATCAGACCTTGGATGAAGTGTGAGTCTCTGTCTCGCGTCTACCGAGTGTAAGCGGCTTCTTCACCGTTGAGACTCAAGCCTACAATCACCACATATAACTCAAAGCTCAGCCGCGACAGACTGCGACTACGAAACGTGAAGACATGACGTGAAGAGAACCAAATATGACAGGACGAAGAGTGATCAACATACGGGGACTTCTCTTCATCAGATAATCAAGATAAATTCCCGTACTGATGCTGGAACGGAATGGAAGTGTTCTGCCTGGGTGCATTCTTTGGATGGAATGGCAAGTCTAGCGCCATGCAGAGTGCGTGAATGAGGTGGTTGACAAAATGGCAATAACAGGTTTTCAGCCCCGACACTGAAATATCATCATCTGTAAAGAACGTCTTGAGATGCTCAAGACGACACTCGATAGTCTGTCAAGTCATCATTCAGCTTCATTCGACGAACTAACTCACTGGCGCTGTTCACGAAGCCTATGAACGCGCTATTTAAAGTTATGGCATATAACAAAGAAGAAAAGTTTACCAAAGCTGGACACATAATGAACATGAGATGCTAGGAACGGTGACTGTGGTGAACATAGAATTGCCATTCAGTATAAATGGCTTTGCTTGTTAGTTATCTCTATCAAACCATCAATCCACTTTCGTCACTGTATGCCACTGGTTTCTCTTCCCGTATCCAAATCAATCACCTACGGATGAGACAATTTCAAGTTGCGCTTCTACCGAACGACTGGTAAGTCTGACACGACTACAAGAGCTTACAGTATGAATGAAGAAATTGGGATCATGGCGATCTCAGATTTAGAATCAACAACAAGCACCGGTTCCCAGGATACCGTAAGCTTGATTGAAGAACCAGCGACTAAAGGGCTATCAACCAGAGCTGGTATATGCTTACTGGCATGCAAAGAAGGGGGGACGTGATGAGGCCACTCGATTCGATAAGTTCCATGTGTTTGCGATTCTTGACCATGGTAGCATGTGGGATCATAGCAGTCGACGGGCTAAGGCGTTTTGTTATAAGATCCAGTGGGTTGGATATGACGAGAAGGATCACAGCTGGGAGCCGGCGTTCAAGATTGCTGGTATTGTTCCACGGATGAAGGAAGAGTATGACGAGATACATGGGTTGTGAACTCTGAGAGATGGTACAACGTGAGAGGATGCATTGTCAGGTAGAAGAGGAATAGCATTGACGGCTAAAAGGAGACGTGGAGGATTTCTTCCTTGGATATACTGAGAACACTGAAAGTCTCGTTGATGGAATGCAATTGAAACGAGATGTCTGGGAATGCCTGTTGACATGGAGGTTAAATACTACGTTGAGAGTTTTGTATGGATCTCCTTGCCGCTTTAAACTCGGATAGCATCTTGGCATTCCCTTTTCCAAATTGTAGGCCATGCTATAGTAAGGTTTAGGTTTTAAGGAATAGTTGAGTCAATCGGCAGTTCTGTCGTTACCCTGAAAGTGTAAGTACCCTGAGCGCAACCTGACTCTTGATGCTAACAACTCCCTTGTTGTAGTAGAGATCGAGCTGGTTGGGGCTAATGTCATGGCAGCTGTCTCAGCTGTGAGTATTGTGATAGAGGACAAGAGCATTACTGCGAAAAGGGGCAGTTCTATGGCTTTGGCGAGTTCGATCAGGGCTCGCTCGCGACTTATTCAACTTGGAATGAGCATTTTCTCTTTCGTATTCCAGAAAGTATTCTATCAGCAGAGGCAGCTCCTCTGATGTATGCGCGCAAGGGCAGCGCTGTATTCCGCTCTTCGCAGCGCTAAAGTCCAGTGGTATCACCGAGTGGGCATTCCTGGCCTCGGCAGTCTAGACCACCTAGCTGTTCAGTATGCCGCCAAGATGCGATGCCGTGTCATAGTCTATTCGCACTCACCTGGCAAGGAACAAGCAGCTCGAAATCTGGAAGTGTCAGACTTCCAGGTCATGGGAGATGTGTCCCCTTCAAGCCGTGCTGTTGATTGTCTGGTCTTGACTGGTGTTCAACAACCGGACTGGTCTCAAGCACTGTCGCTGATTCGATGTTGCGGTGTGATAAGCGCCATTACTGTGGATTCATCTGAGATGAGATGCTCGTACGGGAGGTTCTGATGAACGCGATCAGGATCCAGGGGCGTTCTAGTAATAGAGGGGCAGGGGTCTCGTTAAGGTGGGATTTATGCCCTCGCCATCACTTTGGCTCTGTATTAAGCTGATTCTACATAGACCAAGAATGATTCCGTGAAGGTCATATTATAGTCAACATAAATGAACATGGTCTGAAATCCGAAGAATAATCTAGATTGTACACTGTATTGCGGTACGCTAGTAGTTCCAATATGTAAAGCCCATCAAAGTAGCAACGGCCAGGGGCCCGTTTCTTCTCCACATCCGGATCTCCCTTAAAAGCTCAAGGTATCTGGCATCTCAATTGTGTCCCCGCGAAATTATAGCTTTGGCCCTGGGCGAGGCTTAGGTTTAGGGGGAGTAGGCGTTGGGTTTGCTGGAGCAGACATGTTTTTGCGAGTAGCGGTAGATATAGTATGTATGTCTTTGAGCATTGCAAATTGGCGGTATATTTAGAGGTGAAGTCAGAAAGAGTCCGGGCATGTTGGCATGTCGATCGGGATTTATATACACCTGAAGCTTCTGTGACCCACTGACGTATAGCAGTCGTATATGTAACAATCACAAACTTGACAACATTGTACAGCCAGTCACTGCGACTGACGACACTACAAACAGCGCGACATGCAACTGTTACAAGCAATTAATATTAATTGAGAAAAAGAAACTACTCTGACAAACATTCTCTTCCGTACATAACAACTTCAACCGAGGTGCTGCTTGATCTCTTGCTGCGTCCACTCCCAAAGCTTTTCACGCGCCTCCTTATCCTGACTGAGTTTGCTTCCTTTGCCCTTCACACCAACAGGGTGATAGAAAACACCACTCTCAGCCTTGGGGTCAGTCGCTGCCCACAGCTGATTCAGCGCACCCTTCGTAGCATCAACAGCAATGAAGCTATTAATAACCCGGGTGAGTGTTCCCATGATAAGACTGTTCTCCCTAACAGGGCCCGTAAGATTCGTGTGTACGACTCCCGGATGGATGCTGATGACCTTGATCTTGGGATATCGCTCGGCAAGGGCTGCGGCGTAGTGGACGTTTGCGAGTTTCGATATCCCATAGCGCGTTATCGTAGAGATGCTAGGCATTGTGGTCTTGAGCTGATCCGACTGATATGGGTTCTTTGAAGCCATAGTCTCCCCCGCTGACGAAACGAATACGATTCTCACATCAGGATTGGTCTTGGCCGTCTCTTCGAGAGTAGGGAGGAGGAGATGGGTGAAGAAGGCATGACCCATGTGGTTCGTGCCGAACTGGATCTCGTAGCCTTCCTTGGTGAGACCCTCTGGCGTCATCATGATGCCGGCATTGTTTATGAGGATATCGAGTCGAGAGGAAGATGCTTGGAACTCTGCGGCGGCAGATTTGATGCTCGATAGGGAAGCGAGATCAAGAGCAAGAAAAGATACCGCTTCGGTGTTGGAGCCGCTTTGTTTAAGCTCATTAACGGCTTGCTCGAACTTTTCTTTGCTGCGACAAGCGAGGAAGATCCTAGAAGGTTCATGCTTCAAAAGCACCCGAGCGGTCTCAAGACCAAGGCCCGAGTTTCCTCCAGTGATGAGGATGACTTTGCCCTTCTGGCTGGGGATGTCAGTATCTGGAGAAAATTTGACAGTCATTTTGTGGTTTGTCTGGGAGGGAATAAATGGCGAGCTAAATGGTGTCCTAATATATGTAGCAAGGGCGGGCTCGGAATCGTGGATTGTCCCGTATAGGTCTCTTAAGTCCGATGCTAGACTGTTTCCGCACGGTAGTTGCATAAACTCGAAGCTTCGGCAAATACTTTATTGGTAGTGACATGCAAAGTGGGGGCTGAAACAGACGGCTGACCAATAAAGTACCTTTAAACAAAGAACGGAATGTAAAGCAAATACATATAATAGAGAAGAATCTAGTAAATTAATCTTTCTTCTTTCGCAGATCCATCCCTTCGTAGTCCGGAAGTTTCCAGTCACCCGTATCCTCCCTCATAGTATTTTTAGCAAGGACATCCAATCTGAAGAAAGAAGCAATGGCGAGGAAGAGGTTCAATGCCATAAGCAAAATCGGGCCTGATGGCATCTTGTACCAGTAGGTCTTGTCTTTCTCAATACCATCCTGAACAGTCTTCATGAAAGGGCGGAACCGCTCCTCGTAAGTATGCAAAGCTTCGGGAACTATCTCCTTGGCTCTAGCATCGCGGCGGCAATGTCTCTGGATCTCGCCAGCCAAGACGTACGCACCGACAAGGCTGGAGATTGTGCCCATCCCCGGGGTTGCTGTAGGGCAGTGGGCTGCGTCACCCAGAAGCCCGACTCTTCCATTGGACCAAGTGTCTAACCTGACAACGCCCATGTGCTTGCAATAGAAGTCGGATGAGTCCCTCATCTCTTTGATAAGCTCCCCTGACCGCCATCCAGCGGAGCCGAAGAGCTCTGAGAAGATGGCCTTTTCATCCTCTGCGCCATGCCGTCGGGCAGTCATTACGCGTTCGGAATTGTTGAGGCCAACGAGATATGTTTGGATGCGATCGGTCGAATGTCTTCGGGTAAAGAGTAGTTGCTTGCCTGGAGCGATAAAAGCAGTTCCATTGCATATCTCGCCCTTCTCCAACGCGTGAGGGAAGGTAAAGTCAACAGCATAGACCCCCAGAAAGGCGTTCTAGGAACTTTAGATGTATCTGACTCGCAATTTCTTCTTACGTGGCCTTAGTTGAGCACTTGAACGAGACGCTCGCATTCTGGTGGTAAACGAGATATTAAAGGAGATAGCATAGCACTGAGCTTTCAGGTCTCGGAAGCTTGCTTCAAACAATTGACGAAGCGACGGTAAAAACCCCTTTGTGGTGGCTGAAGGGTTACGGAACTTTATCATCTATTATTCCCCCCTTTGGCCATATCGTTTAGGGACTGGGTCACAAATATCCTCATGTTGTTTCCCCCATGATTCAAGGCTTGATCAAAGGTCTGTAATAAATAGCATGCCTTGATTGGCAATACAGACCAGCATAAGCCATTTTGTAAATCGAGAAGAAAATGGTTTCCGACCAGACTTACGGATTGACTACTCGGCTTCAAGCTCCTTGGTTGAGATTGTGTCCCATTATAGAGTACCTGTCACCAGGAGAGGTACAGTAGGTAGAGGATCACAGACAAGCAGTGAAGCTTGGAGTTCCTCAAATCGGTCCATCTTCAATAATATTAATTTATATATCATGATAGAATTTTCTCTAAATCAAGTTTTCTATATATATTAGTACTTCTTAATAAAAGTGTGAAAAGGCCAGTGAAAGAAAAGAGACCCGAAATATATTCAGGCGACTCCGACAACTCAAATCATCATGATTCAAAAGGAAAGGGGCAAAGTGATGCTATCCCAGCAACACCAGATACCGAACCATTGGTATATGACGACTCAGAGAAAGAACAAACAGCGCTTGACACGGACCAAGATGGACGTCGCTCTTAAAGGACCCCATGAAGACCTGACGAGCTGAATGAAGCCGCTCCTCAAAGTAATGGATGGGGCTTCCCTGCCACCGTTGCTCGGCCGGTCACTCGTCTCCTTCTGACGCAGACACCACACTGGGATACACTGCCAGAAGAAACTCCGCAAGACACGAGCCACCGAGAGCCAGAAATGCACCAACCTCAGAGAAAAGCCGCCATCGAAGACGTACCAGATAGCGGCGGTGAAGTCGCATCTGACCCCACAAGACCGCTGGGTCCGGAGACGCTGGACCGAGGCCATGCCGCCAAGTAGCAACAAGAAAGGAGGAATAAACGTAGCCGAAAGATACAGAAAGATAAGGCTATCGTCGAGGAGTCAGGGACGAGCGACAGCAGGCCTCAGTTTTTACAGACATACTCGGGAGAAGGACTAGGCTCAGAGCCAGAAACAAAAGAAGATAAAGCTAAGGCAAGAGAAGCAGAACGACAACGCAGACGGGAAGAGAGAGAAATTGAACGCGACAGACGAAACAGATCGCGAGGAAACGTTGTTTCGCTTAACAGGATGTGGACATGTATTGGTTCTGTCAAGTAGACATCTACCAGGGCTTCTAGGCTACACCACGGAGACCCGACGTACCGACAGATACATCACTAGTCGGCACCGTCACTGTCATTCCGGAAGCGTTGTTGGGGTTTTTGGAAGAAGATGTCAGCTTGGTTTACTGTAATCCCAATCGCTTCTACACAATACGAGACTGGATTACGTACGGGGGTATATCATACCCTGCGTACGCAAGCAATGCCCGTGGTGGTGTTATTGCAAGAGGTTCATACAAGGGCGTACGAGTTCCAGCGTTTCAGTACACTGTTCCGGCGCTGGAATTACTGCATTCACATGAGTGGCAAGTTTCTAGCTACTTACACGACCAGGAGCGGTATTGTGAAGACCTCAATATCGAACTAATGCGAATAGACGCTTGGCTCTCGTACGCGGGTCGCACAGAACGAATTGCAAATGGGCCTATAGACCTGTTGAAGGGAGCACCGGCACTTGTGCGACTGCTGCAAGCTGACTTTGAGGTGGATTTCATGAACATTGATCTCTCAGCTAAGGAGGGTGGTCATCAGGACATACAGGGCTTGGCTGATAATGTGATGGACTTCCTTGTAGATGAGGAGCTTGATGAGGCTGGGCAGTTGTAAATACTTGTTGCTTTGCCCTATGCTGTCAAAGCTTGTCAGTATCTTCTGGCGGGGTCGAATACTCGTGAGATGCACGAAATTCTTACGAAGGATGTTCAGATGCGTCTTGTTTGAAATTCAGCGCGAGTCGGTTAGTATTAGGAAGAGCGATAGAAATACAGGTAATACTTTTGACCTTTTAAAGAAAAGACTGGCATTAGACTGAATTGGACTGGGTTTCATTGTTTGTTTCATGAATCTGCCGCTTTTTCGGCTACCCTAAACGCTACGAGGGCCTTATCGATACTTCCTAATCGGGTAGTTTTACCGATAACGAACCCCGCACACTGCAAAGTATAACCTGTTCAGATCTCTCATGATCAATGATTCTGAACATCGCATCCTCTGAGACCTGACTATTGTTCAAGATACAAATCTTGTGTCCCAGTTTCAAGGCAACGATGAAATTTACTCTATTCTCTGGCACACCGGGTCAATCACCTCTTCCAGAGAACCCAGAATCCGAGCCCTTTGAACTCGTCGCTATTCCCGGCCCCGACATTTGGAGAACTCCCTCTTGCGCTGGAGGCCGCGATGACTTCACCGGACCAATCTACGCAACCCCCCTTCCCCTAACCTCATTCAAAAGCGCAAAAGTCACAATCTCCTCAGACTTTCCCGGGAACTACTCCCAAGGCGGTCTTATCCTCTTCATGCCCGAAAGCATCCCAATCACTCAAACCGGCCTTGAGGAATCACCACGGACATGGATCAAAGCTGGTATCGAGAAAGTCGACGGCGAATTCTTTGCTTCCGTCGCTGCTGCCAAACCATACTCGGACTGGAGTTTGGTTAGGCTGGAGGAGACTTGTGCTACTTTTGAGATGGAGAAGGTGAAGGGGTCGCTTTGGATCTATGTTACGGGGAGGGATGGGAGGAGGACGCCTGTGAGGAAGTTGACTTGGGTTGTAGATGTTTCTCCGCAGAATGATATCTGGATTGGTGTTGCGGCTTGTATGCCCAAGGGTGATGAGAGTGAGAGCGGCGGAATGTTGAAAGTGCAGTTTCGAGACTTCTCTATTACAACTGAATAGTCCAGTAAAGATACAATTTAGGCAGCTTACTGTATTGAGATAACTGGTTTCACCTGTTGCGAGAATCTCAGATTAGGGCTTAAGATGGTGATTGTGTGTTGCTGCGGCGGCCCGGAATCCCTGACTCGGATGTCCGGTTTCGCCTCAAAGACGATTAGTTCAGGTCGCTTTTGCCAGGGTCGACGGAGCCCATGATACGTGGAGAGGTGATGCCAGTGGAAGTGCAGACCAGCGAACAAAGCTGAGTTACCGAGTCATGTACCTCGCTCACAAGGCCCAGGCATGATGTTAACGACCACTACCACCGGTAGGGTAGACGCCGTCTCCAGAAGAGGTGTTGTTCCCGTGCGCAGGTCTGGTAAAGGTATCTGTTTCAATGTGCTCCCAATCAGCGATAGAGTATTGCTAAGCGAGGCGTCCAATGTTCTATCCAGTTCTGCAGTTGTTCCTGTCAGTGTGTTGAGTTATAATTAAATATCCATGGTATTTCATTCTTTTAGACAAGCTACAGGTTCGACTACAAAATTACAAAACGACCTTTCAATAGCTAAGCAGTGTAAGAATGCTGTTCAAGTTACGGTTTGCATTCGCCTACTCACTCGGCGTAGAGCTCAAGGCGACCGTTTGTTCACGGTACCGCATTCAGTATTCTTGATATACGTCCAAAGAACCCAGGCAGAATAGGTGAACTGACACTGGGGAAGCAATCGCCTAGAAACTGTATAAAGGTATCGGAAAGTAGCACTGTCAGCCACAGTAGAGCCAATTCTTGCAGCATCAGGTATCCCAGAAGTGAACCCAAGTACACTCACCTTCATAACATCCGCCCACTATGAAGACCGCACAACGTGAGCTCCTTCCTCTCTCCATCATCTTGATGTTGATCTTCACTCTTCTCATCTTCTTCTCCTTCTGCATCACCATCCTGAAGAACATCCGACTTCTCCTCAATCTTTTCTTTACTGCCGTGTACTACTGTATTATTCCAGTTAGTGGTATCGCACTAGTCTTCTACTTGATTCGTTCAGCTGCCTAGGTATCTTGGCCACCGGCTTCGGACTGATGCCGGTCTTCACAATGCCCTTTTGGTTGGGCCTCTTGACTGGGTTTTTGTTTTTCCATGCCTTGAAGTCTCCCCATATCTTCTTTGGACACTTCATCAACTTGTTTTTCAAGGTGTCCCTCTTGTTGTTGTTTTATCGATGTCTTTGTCAGATCAAGGAGTCCCTGCAGCGATCTTTGGGTCCGTGGACTTGAACCACGAGGTAGGATGAAGGCTTGGTAAAGGCAGAATGCTGATGGTTAGGGCAGAGCAATATTCCGCCGTCGGGATTAGAGGAGGGAAGAACTGTCAGGATATGAATCCTAAGGGATACAGATGGTTAGGTAGTTTAGCCTAAGCCTAGGAATTCTTTGTCAAGTTTATTCTAGTACTACCGTCTCAAGTTGTGACTCTTCGTGATTCCCACACGCCCAGTGTATCGGATCTTTCATGTAGTAGCAGACAAATCATTTAGAAAGCCACTGAATAATGCAATTAAACTTTGCCCATAGGTTGAGGTATCTCTAAGTCCTACTAACTAAAAACGAAGCGATTGAAGACGAAACTGCACCACGTTCTCCCTCTTTATTAACCACTATTCAAGAGGCTCCTTGACACTAGGAGCAGACCCATGTTGTGAGACCTGTTCCTCCGTCCACTCCCAGAACCGTTTCGCGTGGCCAGTCCCCCCCTCAGCCTCAGTCTTCGATCCTTTCACCATAGCCGGGAGCGCATGCCACAATCTTCCCCACGGCGAAACTACAAGTCCATCACGTCAGTACATGCACAAAGCAGCATCTCAAGGATTACTTACTGAATCTGCCCGAACTCTCAAGCGTCACGTCAGGAGAGAACCCAGCAAAGATATTAACATACCCACCATAGTGCGATGGATAAAAAACAGTCTTCCGAAGAATCCAAGTCAGAAACTTCCCCTGCGTGCGCCAAAGCTCTGAGTCGAGATTGCCAGGGTTGAGCGGCACAGAGATGATACCGTCGCTTTTATGGCGTGCAGCATATTCCGTGGCGTGGTAGTAATTGCCCAGCTTGCTAATCGCATATTGTTGGAATAGGCTCTGCTTTTCGATACCTTTGACTCGGTCGATGTACTTTTTGGTGGACGTCCAAAACGCGGCTGTAGACGACGCCCAAACCACACGAACACTTCCTGGTGGAGACGTCTTCGCCGTCTCAACCAACACAGGTGTTAATCTCTGTGTAAGGGCAAAACTACCAAGACAATTGACTCCCAGCTGTAGTTCGTAGCCCTGCTTTGTCTTGGATCCATACTCGGGGAATCCAACGCCTGCATTATTAAAAAGAACATGAAGTTTGTCTTCCCTACTCAAGAACTCTGCAGCCGCTGCTTGAACACTATCAAGGTCGGCGAGGTCAAGTTGGACGCAGATCAATTCACCGTGTGATTCCGGAAAGGCAGCTTTGATCTCGTCGCGAGCCTTTTCGTTTTTTGTAGTCGTTCGTGCGAACATGTAGACTTTCGCGTTTTTGCTGTAGACCATCTTGGCGATTTCTTTGCCGACGCCGGTGTTTGAGCCTGTGATGGCAATTACCTAGAGGTTGGAAGCATACGTCAGTGGGGGCTAAGGGGGGGGATTATGGATAGCGACGAACTTTGCCTTTGAGGTCGGGTAAGTCATTTTCTGTATATTTTGGGCTGCCGGCGAATAAGCTCTGGCGCACGATGTTGAATGCTGCTGCCATACTGTCGTTCTACTTTGCCTTGTGTCACATACGATTGTATTTAGGTGAGCCAACAAGTTGTACTGGGTAGCAGGCTATTTATTATTTTCCTGTGATGGCCCGTCGCATCGATGATGCACTTCCCAGGACATGATGATCGACATTGGCACTCGGAAGCTAATCTTCAGTGGTCTAAGCGCACTGGAAGCGCTAAAGATGATTCGTTAACTGCAGAATAGTGCATCGCTAGCCCCAACTTTAACCGTGTGCCGGGACCGAGGTATGACGTCTCCATCTAAAGCCTTGTCTGTCTTGCTCGCTCGTCCAAATCAACCAGGTCTCAGTGTCTTCAGTGACAAGATAACAGACTTCATTCTATTTCATAAATACAATTAATTTATACCACAATTAACTACTGCAGCTTCAACACGTCCTTCAACACCGCCAGCGCGCCAAACAACTCGTTATCATGATACTTCCTCGCCACAATCTGAAGAGTAATCGGAGCACCAGTAAAGTCTGACTCCTCCCATAACTTCTTCACCTGTCCACAAGCCTCACTCAGCGGCTCATACCCACTAGCATACTTCTCACTCCCTTCCACCTTGAAAGGTGTAGGTACGACGACACCAGGATAATCCACAAGGTTATACAGCGACGTATAGTTCCAGAAGAACGCCGTATCATGCGCTGAAGCAGGTCCGACGAATGCAGGTCCAATGAGTATATCAACGTCTTGATCTTGCCAGCTCTTGGCGAATGCCCAGCGGAATTCATCTCGTTCCCGACGCATGAGACTCAAGTCGACGGCGTTCTTCATGCCAAGTGGCTCTGCATCCTTCCAGATCCAGTCACTGAGAGGATGAATGGGCTCGCCGGTAGCTTGAATGGCATCTCGTGATGGCTGACCACCGTCAGGCCAATACATGCGTCGAATCTTGGACCAAGCGCCCGCCGAGTCAAACACTTTAAAGTCCTTGAGCTCAATAAGGTCTTTGTATCTTGGATCACAGAGCTGCTCTCGTGCCCAAGCCAGAGCCTTGACAACGGGAGGCTGAGGAACGATGAATCCATCGTCGCTAACGAAGCCAATCTTCAACCGACCATTGATGGGAGTCTTGAGGCCATTCCAAGGAATGGGCACCAATCTCGGGTCCTTCAAATGGGGCTTGCACGACAACACGCTCTGCATCAATAGGTCCATGTCTCTCAAGCTCCGGCACATAGGGCCAGTTGATGCCAGAACGGTCAACTCAGCTGGAAACGGCATCGCATCAAAACCTCTCATCGGCATTGTGTATGACGTTGGCTTGAATCCGTAGATACCGCAAAAGGCTGCGGGACCGCGGATACTACCGCCGATATCAGTACCGACACCAAGAACAGAACCCTTCATTGCAATAAGGGCTGCTTCACCGCCGGTTGATCCACCTGCTGAGAGGTTGATGTTGAACGGGTTGAGGGTACGACCCCAAAGGGAATCGGTTTCAAGATGCATGATGGTTTGGGGCTGATTGGTCTTGCAGTAGAATACAGCACCAAGACTTCTCAGAATAGCAACCATGTCACTGTCTGTCGTATCCTCTCTTAAGCTCGCTAGACACCCTTGGGAGGAAAGCGTGCCAGCTATGGCCATGTGCTCTTTGATGCTGATTGGCAGTCCATGCAGAGGACCAATAGGTTTCCCGTGCTTAGCCATGTACTCATCAAGACCTCTCGCCTGAACAATAGCTTCATCCATAAGCCACTGCGTTAAACAACAGGTGAGTTGATGCGCAATGATAGAACGCTTGGCAAAAGCAGTGGCGACTTGAACAGCTGAAAATTCACGGCTGGCCAGTGCTTGTAGTAGACCAACGGCATCATAGTCTTCTGTGATGCGGACCTCATCTTTAGTGAGGATGCCGCAGGAAGAAGGAATGTTGGAAACGTCGAGGGGAGGGTTGGCGATGAGTTCAGCGGGGAGGTAGTACTCTTGAGGGACTTTGGACTTGATGGTGTTGAGAAGAGCAGCGCGTCTAGCTTCAAAGGCGGGTGTTCCGCGAGGAACAGGCTTTGGCTGGACAGTGAATGGAGTGTTTTGCTCTAGATCATCTGTGGCTCTGACTTGAACGATGGAGGCATCTTTGACCAGGGCTTGGGGCTGAGATAGCGGGAGAGGGGTTGGTGAAACGACGCTCATGATGGACTGAAGATGTTGATAAGAGTTGAAGTGTTAAGAGATAATGAACCTGGAATGGAAAGATATAGAAATCAGATAGATTGAAAGATAACTTAAGTATTAATACTGTTTAAAGTTGCACAAAAGGGATCATCTTGTTCCCCTCGCCCGCCTAGCATTGTAACGTTCGGAATTGCATTCCTAGACTCTTAGGGTAGGTCGACACGAGGATCCGTCGCAAATACACATCATTGGCCCCAGTTATCAACCTAACTTAGCCCAAGCCCACGTCCCACCTGAATGATAAGACTGACCATTCACGTCTATTTGCGCCATCATGTTGCACCAATGCACCACTAGCTTATCCGCCCCCCTCACGATTAGCTCCTAGCGGGGAAGTGAATCTCGGAAACGAGATAACTACTCTACTCAAGCTATCTGTATTCAGAGCTTCATCATATCAGCTGTATCATTCTTGACTTGGTAGATGGGGTATATATTGGCGGGCCTCAACGCACGTTTGTATCCATCAGATCTTTAACAATCCGCTTTTTACTCCATTTCTCTACCTACCCGCAATGACTGAATCTATGAGTATCCCTGGTACAGTCCACCTTGTGGATCTGGACCACGACATGCATGCTCGTCATGCCAGTTCATCTGCCGACATTGTCCTGAACCCAACTCCATCCAAGGACCCCAATGATCCATTGAACTGGACTCCCCGCCGCAAGCTACTCTCACTGATTTGTCAGAACCTGTACGTGTACCCCGCCGTTTGCGTTTGAACTGTGAGACCGTGTTGCAATATAACTAACAATATGTAGATATACCTGGTTCGCTGGGTTCGCAGTGTCGACCGTCTACTCTGTCCTCGTACCCCTCTCCGCCAAATCCGGTGTTTCGATCGCAACTCTTAATGAGGGCACGGGATATATGTTTCTCTTCCTTGGGTGGAGTCTTCTTTTCTGGCAGCCTTTTTCTTTGCGCTATGGTAAACGCTTGACGTATCTGATCTCTATTCTTGGTGCCATAGTAAGTGACCTTCCATGGAAGCCCTGTACACATTTCTGACATCTCATTTCTTAGGGAACCAGTATTTGGAGGTATGTCTCGATCTTACACCCCATATCTATCCTTATCTAACATTATTTTAGTGCATATGTTAGCAGCAATGGCGAGTGGCTAGCAAAGTGCATCATCCAAGGCTTCTTCATCTCCCCCATCGAAGCTCTTCCCGAGATCTCAGTCACCGATATAGTAAGTATCCAAACCCCTCATCAGAACCTCTGCTTACACGCTTAGTACTTCACCCACGAGCGCGGTACATATATGGGAATTTATTCCTTCGCCCTCGCCGGCAGCAATTACTTCGCCCCAGTCGTATGCGGCTTCATCGCCGATCATCAAGGCTGGCAGTGGGTCTTTTACTGGCCAGCCATTTTCCTGGCTGCTGTATTTGTCTTCCTGTTCCTATTCATGGAAGAGACGAACTATACCCGGGAAGTTGTTTCTGAGGACACTCCTGAGGTTACATTCTCCCAGGGTGAGATCAAGAATGAGAAGAGTAATTCTGTCGCTGCGGATACACCGGCTGCGGAGAATGGCGAGGTTTATAACACCCCCAAGACCTTTATACAGAAGATGTCGCTTTGGCAGCCATCGCCGGGCCAAAACATGCTTACGCGATCATGGCGATCGTTGAAGTATCTAACCTGGCCTGTTATTTTCTACGCCGGATTCTCTTATGGCTCATACCTCATCTGGTTCAACGTCCTCAACGCCACAGCCTCACTGATTCTTTCGGGACCGCCCTACCACTTTAGTTCTTCCATGGTTGGCCTGAGCTATCTTGCATGTTGCGTTGGTGTCGTCATTGGAGCTTTGGTTTCTGGCAGACTTAGTGATATTCTGACCATCAGACTTGCTCGTCGCAATGGTGGTATCATGGAAGCGGAAAGTCGCCTTTGGCCATTTGCTATCTGTGTCGTTATGGTGCCCTGTTCACTGATCCTTTGGGGCGTTGGAGCTGCCCATAGTGTCCATTGGTTTGGACTTGTGTTTGCGATGGGATGCCTCGCGTTTACTAGCGCTGTAGGCGTCACTCTCAGCGTCAACTATCTCATCGATAGTTATCATGGTATCAGTGGCGACGCGATCGTCACTGTCATTCTCATTCGAAACACCATGTCTTTTGCGATTAGCTACGGGTAAGTCTCATTCCATCAAATCTCGTCAATGCTTGCTAACATCTGGGTAGCATTACTCCTTGGATAACTCACCTTGGCTACCAGAACTGCTTCATTTCAGCCGCCTTTGTCGGAATGGTAGCATCTTCTGCGTTTATCATTATGATGGTCTATGGCAAGATGTTCAGAACTCGTAGTGCTGAGAAATACTATGAGCTGTCTGAGGATGGTCAAAGCCATTGATGGATGAAATGCAATATTAGTTACTTCTATATTTTAATGGAGGAGAGAATCGCTGGACATTGCAGCTATTGGCATTTAAGAGTACCTAGAACAACCAGGATGTGAATCTTTAATTGATGTAGGAAAAAATACTCTAGCACCTCAAATGTGTGATCCTCCAAGTCCCCATGTGCACTGGCCGCCGTCTTCCAGCTCCTTCTACCCGACGCTGATAAATCTCGTAGTTGATAACAGCATCCATCGCTCAAGATACGCAACAAGGAACTGATTGGGCGAATGGGATCTTGATATCGGCTATCGTCGTGCCAAGCGTATGGAAGGATAACCATCCATGTCAACCCCGCATCTCAACAACTCCACCATGAAGCTATCGTCCAGTGATGTTGGACACAATCAGCCCCAGATAACGCTGACGCGCGCCAGGAACACTAGTTAACCCGTTTGGGACAAGATGTCCCTGGTCACACGCCAACGTTGGATTCAAATAGCTCCTCCCTTGCCCATTGCCGACTCCAATAAATGCCCCCGCCCGCGATTTTCTTGTTTATGTCTCGACCAAAGATGCGACGATGACTGATAAGGTTAACAATTCGCGGAGGAAGTTGCGCACAAAGACAGGGTGCTTTACATGTAAGTCGAGAGCATCAGTGTCTGACGTCTGGCTAACAATTGGTAACAGGTAGGCAAAGACGAAAGAAATGCGACGAAAAGTCCCCGATCTGCGATTTGTGTCGATCCTCAGGGCGAAAATGCATATGGCCGTCAGCAAGCGATTTACTCGACCGCCGGTACTCCCATCACTGCGATTCACGGCACCAAGACCGGAGTCTGAAAGAACAAACACAACTACCCGATGATGACATTGGGAATTCCTTGATACCCATTAGCAGCAATCACCCCGTGCAACATACTCTCCCCTCCTCCAGCCCATCAACTGCATACGAGATCGATTCCGTCTGTCCATTAGACCTCCTATCGCAAGCCGCCACCGTACACCGCGTACTCTCCAACCACCTAGAACTCCGCGTCTCGGACCACTTCTCCGATAAATACTTCTCCCTCCTCCTACTACCAGACTGCTACCGCGGCTTCCACGACGGCTGGCTCACTGAGATCAAGCAGCTTATGGTGACTCACAAGAGCTTATACTACTCAGTCTTGGCTTGTGCTGCATCACATATCTTTCTCTCCGACTCGGTATGGGAAATGCATCCCGTTGCGTTGTCCTATTATGCTGAAGGAGTTAAAGAACTGCAGCTTTTGCTTGGGAAGGTTTCGCAATATGAGAATCATGATGCGCTGCTCATGTCTGTGATGTTGCTTTATCTCCATGGGGTATGTATCCGGCGATCACGATAGAAAGTTAATTACTGACTGCAATAGTGCCTGGGATGGGGAACACAGAGTGACGTCGCACAGCACGTCAACGCCGCGACTCGTATCGTCACTTTGAGATTACTTGACAAGCCAGCCGGCATTCAACGACTCTTCGACAGACTAGCCCTCGAAAGTGTCATCTACCAACAGTTCCTGCTCTCAACTGGCCTCTGGACAGAAAGTAGCCAGTCCGAATTCGTGTTCGACCCGGATTTCTGGGATGGTGTTGAGAAACTTCTCGACAAGTCTTCACTGTTATCAGGAGCGCCCTGGAACGTCGAAAGCCCTGTTTTAGGGGTGCCGTTGTATTTCTTCCGTACAACCATAATATTGCGGGAATGCTATCGCTCAGGTGTCAGTCTAGAACCAGAAGTCTTCAATCGGATACGACATGAGGTACAATGCTGGGAAGCACAACTCTGCGACCCGAACTCAGAATCCATTTTCCTCTCCTCCGATAAAGTCAGAAAGATACCGAGCTTAAAAATCAGAGACGAAACATATTTATATGCGATAGTTGCCTCTCTGTTGCTGGAGCAGATTAGTGAGAACGGGAGTAGAGGGACTATGCCATCAGTGGTCTCTAGGGACAAGTGGCAGATAAGACTATTCTTACAAATTCTCAAGAGTCATCAAGGCAGTCGAGAATGGGCCAGATCATATGCAGGTAATTGGCCAGCGTATACCTTGGGGACTTTTCTTTCTTCGCCTGAGGATAGACTGGTGGTGAAAGAAGATCTTGAGGCTTCGTGGGAGGTTACGAGAATGACCTATGCCCTGAGGTACTGCCGTGATTTAGATGTCATTTGGAGGTCGAGATAGTAGTAGGTGATGAATATCCATACCAACTGTTTATGTGGACATTTATAAATCACTCTTGAGTTCTAAGCACATAGTCACGATACACACTTCAAAATAGGAGAAAACAAGCCAATCGTTTCTATATCTACTTTTACTTTTGTCTAAATGATGACCTGGTGGGTAGCAGGCTTCTCATCCTCGTGGCCGAAGATGTTTACGTCCCATCGAGGCTTGTCTATCGAGATGGTCAGCACTAAACTTGTTAACGATTACGGAAGTTGAACTTACTAGCGACGTAAGGAACGTTGTATCGGCGCTGCTCCTTGCCAACCTGCTCAATCTCGCGGATATCGTCCTCGGACAAGTCGATCTCCTGGAAGTTCTCGGCAATACGCTTAGGTGTGACAGACTTGGGGATGACGCTGTGGCCACCAACCTGAGCCCAGGCGAGACTTAATTGTGTCAGCTATATGAAACAGTGTGAAATATTAATGGTGACTTACAGGACTTGGGTGGGGGAGACGGGTTGACCCTTCTCCTTCGTCAATCGCTCGGCGACGGCCTTGATCTCGGGGTAGGTGAAGAGGAGGGGAGCGTTGACCATGTTGTTACCGAAAGCCTAAGACATCAATTAGCATTTTAAATCTGGTTCTAGCATGCAAGAACTTACAGAGTAGGCGGTGACGTGGATGTTCTTCTCCTTGCAGTAGTCAATGAGATCCTTCTGGATCAAGAGAGGGTGGCGCTCAATCTGGTTGACAGCAGGGACGACTCCAGTGCCCTTGATAATCGCCTCGAGCTTCAGGTGGCGTTAGTTGCTTGTTCCGGCATGAGAGAGGTTGAGTACTTACGTGCTCCTTGGTATGGTTGGAAACACCGACAGCGCGGGCCTTGGACTTGGGAAGCTCGGTGACGGCTGTGAACGCATAGGTTAGTCGCGTGTATCAAAGGGTCTAGATGCAAACTCACCCTTCCATGTGTCGACAATAGAGATGCTGTCATCGATGACGACGTCACCATCGGGCTGGTTTCCTCCAGTGAGAGGGAACAGATCCTGGCCAATAGGAGCACCCGAGTTCTTGAAAGAAACGGGGAAGTGGATAAGGTACAGATCAAGGTAGTCAAGACCAAGCTCCTGCAGACAGTCATCCAGAGCAGCCTCAACCTGCTTAGGGTCGTGCTGAGAGTTCCAGAGCTTAGAGGTAATGAAAACATCCTCGCGCTTCAGGCCAGGGATCTCAGCAAAGGACTTCTTCAAGGCCTCTGCGATCTCAGGCTGGTTTCCATAGACCTTGGCGAGATCCAAGTGTCGGTATCCGACCTTGAGGGCCTCGTAGACTCCCTGACCGACCTCACCGGGGGAAGCTTGCCATGTGCCGTATCCCAGAAGACTGATAACAATTAGCTAACCTCTCTCATTTCGGCTTGCGGTTTGACCTACGGGATCTTGGCGCCGGTGCTGAGAGTGAAAGTCTTTCCTTGAGACATTGTGAAATTCTGTGTTTTTGAAGGGTATATGAGATGAAAAGAATGAGAAAAGAAAGGCGGGAGAGTATTTATGTTCGAGATGTTTTTCCTTGAACCCCGCTATCTAGGCATGTATGACTGATGGATCTGGGAAAGGGCGCTAGAGCGCGCTACTCGAAGCGCTCCAATCTTGGCTCTCTGTGGCCGCCTCAAAGCAAGATCACGAGCGGGCTCCCCGCAGTGGAACGCAGCGCAATATCCGCCTCATTCATGTCCATAGCCCCAGAGTTTGAAACTGGCAACCGGTCCAATTAGATGCTCGCCAAGGTACAACTGACAGTATGGACTTTTCTATGATTTGCCCGACGAATCAAGACGATTGTCCTTGGTTCAAAAGTGACCAAGTTTGATAAACAAGGGCAACGTCGTATCCTAGATTCAACGTGTTTAAGGCCAAGCAATGAAGTGTCAAGGCAATGCCGAGGCCAACAGAAGCTGGTTGACTAACGGTCTCCAACTTGGTAGATGAGAATAAGTAGATCATTCGCTTCTTACTTAATAGGACCTATGTCGCCGCCTTGTGGTATGGGACGCGACCTTGATATTAACACCTCCATTACTTGCTCTACCATTTTCCTAAGCCTTGCCAGTCTTATCAAATTTGTTCAAACATCCATCTTTGTTGGTGCGCAACTATAATGACGCACTCTGGATTGGCTGCAGTTTCAGGTTAGGCCGTTTTGGGACTAGATCCGCACGATTTACCTTGGGATATCATGATAACGATAACAAGTCAATGGCAACGAAATCACTTGTGAAAGACGTTAAAACAAGATACATCAGTAATGAGCACATAAGATTTCTGTTTCTTCATCGGCCATAGTTGTGATATCTATTACAAGTTGAGCGGTGAGTCTTGTCAATGTCTCTTTCCGAAAGGAGTATCAATCATACATCTGAGGGGGGCTCTCTACCCATATGCCCAACAATAGTAAGCTTGGAGACCAAGAGACCTGGAAATGACATCCATGGCGGATTCTGCGTGTTGTAAGCTCCGCACCAGGCGATATGATACTCAGTTTTGCGATCTATCTAGAGTATCCCCAACCACCAAATTTATTTCTCTTCTCGGTCTTTGGGGACATGCGCCCGCACTTCGATCTCCACTCGCATATCGTCCAGAGCCAAGCGAGGAACTCCCAAGGCTGTCCAGGCCGGCTGATGATTTGGGCAATACTCCTTGAGGCAGCGAACCATTGCCTCAAGTGCCTCGTTGTTGAGGGGCAGGTGGTGTGACCTTAGGAAGAAAACATCCTCCCAGCCCCGACTGCCTGCTGCCTTCAAAGTAGCTTCCACGTTGTCGAAGGCTTTCTCTATCTGAATCACCACATTCGGGTCGATTTTCTCTGTCTCTCGGTCCCAGCCGCCTGATGGTACTTCAGAAACCTCACTTTCATTTCTAGGAGGGATCTATACCTTGGCCAGAACATTCGATGATGTCTCCGACACGGACGGCTTGACTGTACCAGAGGTCCTTCTTGGCGCGCTCGCCATAGCCTTCGTAGGCAGTGTAGGTAAGGTGAGACATGGCTGCAGTAACCTGGTCTGTCTAGTTATGCTGTTTAGTTGTGAGAAGAGAAGGCAGAAAGTCGATTGACCATGAATACAGAAAAGAACTCAGAAAGTGAGTCAGTCATTTACACGGAACATAATGCCGAGGTGGATGATGACAAATACGGTTCAGCGGGTAACATTGATAGGCTAACTATACCCGGGCTAGTCAAAGACTCTAAGCGTCGAAGCTCAAGGATGCCTGTAGTCTTGAGCAAGCAGGATAAACTGGTCTAAATGTCTGTTAGGATATAATGAACTGGCTTAAGTATTTCTGCTCTGTAGTATCGAGACCCTAGTCCTCGATACCCGGGATACTCTCATGGCTGAAGGTGAGAGTGTACTATCCGGGCCTCGGGGTGGAGCCAATGTCAGCCAGCCAGTGACATCCATGGGGCCCATCATGACTGTTCTCACCTTATCAGTGAAGAGCTTTTGCATTGTTCAGTATTGCGAGCTGAAGACTCTGATCCTCATCGATGAGCTTCATCGTTGAAAGAATCTTTGGGCATGGGTGAATTGACTAGCTGGGGTCCCAGCCGCTTTGGAGTTAGACGGGCACTCTGAGTGAGTCGAAACAGACAGCAACGGTATCCGTTGACAGGCCATCTTATCTCAGGCCCTTCTCAAAAACAGGTCACATGCCTGGACACTGCTTAAATGTCGAATTGGACCGGAACTTCGAAAGGATTTCATTTATGCTCATGAGATGCTTGGAAACAGGATATGGACTTTTTCCTGGGACTGGTCTCTCTTCTCTCTAAAGCGCCATTTTATCCGCTGCAATCATGGAATGGTGGTCAATATGGCTTACACAGATCATCACCGAAATCATTTATCGTTTCTCTGATCACTGCTGCAATATGCTGCGAAAGTCTTACTGTGCATGGCCAAACCAATGAGTTTGATGCTATGGAAGGTATGCACAACAAGTTGATTCCTCTCCGAGACCCTCAATTACCACAACCAGTATCCAAGCAAGTGTTAGACACCCTTCTAAAGGGCATCCCGTAGACAAATACCGTCAGTCCATCTTCAGGTGAACAAAATTCTCCTGGGCTGTTGTTATGCTGGAAGGCGCTTAGGGAAGCCCGGGGATACCAGGGACCTCAGGAACTCCAGGTGTACCATTTCCAGGAAGACCACCAGGGAGAGAAGTGGGAAGAGGAACAGGCAGACCAGTTGGAAGGCCAGTGGGTAGACCAGAAGGCAAACCGCCAGGGACACCAGGGATACACTTCTGGACCCCAGCCACAATTTCGGCAAAACTATATCTTCTTAGTTGATGTCATAGGTCAGAGAATGGCCAGCAGACTTACCAAGTTGCGATATCAGTGAGAGCAGCGGCACCGCCGGTGGGCTTGAGGTTCTTGATGCAGTCGGCGACGCTGGTGATGCTCTCAAGACAGGCAGGGTCGATTGAAGAAACCGGAAGCTTGGGCGTGGCAGCTCCAAGAGCAAGGGCGGGGAAAACGAGCATGGCGGAGAACTTCATGGTGATGATTTGATAAATCCTTTGAGATAGATTGAAGTGGTTTTGCTGGCAGAGTGTTGATTGTGAGTGCTGGTGATTGAGTAATGAGAAAGGAAGATCCAGCAGCTTTATAGTTTTCAAAGGCTATCAGAATTATCCCAGAGTGGATTGTAGCCATTCCCAATAATGCTACCATACATGAGTCTTGGAAGAAGCTGATTCATTTCTTCTCGAATTCATGAAATGTGCAGCTGAAGTTGAAACGCATGATAGGCCTCTTACATGCCATGGCAGTACTGGTATCTGTGCAGTTCGGAAGTTAATTGCCTTGGGAATTAAATTTGACTCGCTGCGCTAGGCTCAAAGCTTGATCTTCTGGTATGTGATCGTCCAACTTGGTAACTCGGATGCTTATCGATACTCTTTGGAGGCTTCGCGTCGCTGTCTATGTCATACCCTTCTGACAGTGTCGGTAGTTAGCCAGGAACAACAGTGTTACTAGTTAGACTTGAACCTCAAATGTCGCGTGTGCTTTCTAGATTTCTGCGATTTAAGCCCGCAATCGTATCTATTCTGTATTCTATATTCGCCTCTGGACTTTATTGCTCATTCAGACTTTATCGTAGGATTAGAAATCGTAGCCCGATAAGACTCCAGAACTATCCCAAGCACGTAGAGCCATCTGTCAGACTTCCAGCACACAACTGTCATGCCGTTTGTATTGAAATGTCTTGGATGAATATCTCAAAGCAAGATCAAACCCCATCTCGGCAGCTAAACTGTGAGACATTGAAGAAAAATCCCATCCCTTCACTGCGACAGCATCTAAGACACCAACTGCCGCAACATACTCGGACATGATTGGCGCAGCGAAAGTGATCCACAGACTGTCAGTCACTCCTGAATCATATATATCCAATTGTCGCCGATCCCTCTTAAGTCACATTCGCGACTGCGAAAGTCTTGTACTGGGGCAGCTGAAAACCTCCCCTGCAGTGTATCGTAGAACATCTCCCTGGGCGAACGGAACTGGGCTGATTCAAAATCTGGCATGTTGCATGTTAGCTTGACTTCAACATTCACAAAGTCCCTACCATATGCATCGGTGTGCCCGACATAGTTGCATTAGTAGACCATACTCTAGATATTATTTAATATTCAGGCCCTGAGCTATGTCTCGTAAGCGCCTCGGTTTGATAACCGCTGTTTGTCCACAATAACCTACCAATCCCTTTTGTTCGCCTCGAACAATCAAACACGATACTTCTTGATATCAATGAGCCTTTTCAAGTTTTAAAAGGCGCTTGCCTCTGGCATTGTATCTTTGATCTTAATTGGGCCAGTAGAAGAATTCATTCTGGCTCTGCTAACTCATCTAGACCACCGCGTCTGAGGACCGTCGACGGATAATCTATCGGAAGATATACTACATTTCTAGCCCTCGGTCGCAGTATTGCTGGAGATGTTTTTGGTACCTACTGCACGCGCTCCAATTTGGTTGTTGCTGGATACAGAGCCGGGAAAGGCTTCGGCAGTTCCTCCGAGATCAGCATGACAAGCTGCAGAATGCATCTTGATTCAAGCCTCGAAATCCGGGGAAGCGGGGGATTGAAGTGCCGGTTAGCCTCCGTAATGGAATACTTCCTCATTGTTCTATCTCTTTGGCGATGTCGAGTTCCCGCTCATAAGTACGCATATAGCCAAGTCTTAGTTTAACAAATTCTTCATTGTCACCTAAATCTTGCCCACTCTACTGAATCAGATCACTGGCATATTATACTAGCTTTTTCCTACTGTGCTGCAATTACACAAAACATCACCATGAGGCTCAGCGCTGCTATCAAATCAGCGTGCTTCCTTCTCCTTGGTCAAAGCACTATTGCTGAGGGTTCAAAGACCCCCCGGGGCTTTCTCCAGACTTGGCCTATTCCTGAAGGTGTTGCTGTCGCAACCTCTTTCGACGTCAAGGCTCGCGTCCCCGGGGGCGAGTGGGAAAAGATTGGAACATATCAACCTGTTCTCAACAAGGTCAACTTCACCACCGGCGGTTCTATCAAGCATAACTCCTCGCTGGCTTATTTCGACTTCAACGGGACTGTAGAGATCCAAGCCAGATACCTCAAAGATCGAGTTTCAAAGGCAGTCGTCAGGCCTTACTCCCTCAACTTGACCCCAAAGAAGTCTGGCTCCGTTGTCACTTTCACCTTGAATGAGCCGCGAGATATTGTTGTTCAGGTCAACGACGACATCTTCGACGTTTTGCATATCTTCACTAACCCTCCTGACACAAATGTTCCATCTGAGGGGGATAAGGATGTCATCTAATACGGTCCTGGCTATCACAAGCTCAACTCTACGCTCGAAGTCGAATCTGGCAGAACTCTGTACGTCGCTGGTGGAGCAGTGGTTTCAGCTCCCTATATCACAGTCCCCAACTCAAGCGATGTGACCATACGTGGGCGAGGTCTCTTGTACAGTCAAAAAGGAAATTCGCTACAGGTCTACCGATCCAAAAACGTCTTGATCGAGCGCCTGGTCGGCATCGACTTCCTACCAAGGGCCTACGAATCAAAGGACGTGACATTCAGTCATTGGCGTGACTTCAGTGCCGTGCAATGGGGAGATGGAATGGACGTGTATTGCTGCGAAAACGTTCTTATCGATTCCGTTTTCTTGCGCAACTCAGATGACTGCATCGCGGTCTACGCTCACAGGGATGAATGGTACGGAAACTCTACCAACGTTACCATTCAAAACTCAATTCTCTGGGCTGATGTTGCGCATCCGATTAATATTGGTACACATGGCAATACCCAAGATCCCGAGACCATCGCAGGTCTGATTATTCGCAACATAGACATCCTCGACCAACGAGAGGGACAGGTCGACTACCAAGGAACCATCGCACTCAATCCTGGGGATGGCAATCTCATTCAAGATGTGTTGATTGACGACGTGCGTGTTGAAAATATTCGCGTAGGTCAACTGCTCAATTTCCGTGTCATGTACAACACCAAGTACAACACGTCACCGGGCCGAGGGATCAAGGACGTGTTGGTGCGTGATTTGAAGTACACTGGGACTAAGGCCAGCATGTCCATTTTTGTCGGTTATGATGAGGACCGGACGATCAGCAATGTTACCTTCGAAAATCTGATTATCAACGGGAAGGTTATTTTGGACAACATGCAGAAGCCGGGTTGGTATTTGACGACGGATTCATTCCCGCATATGCAAACGAGCACGTGCATAACATGACCTTCACGTCTACCTGAGAAACTCTTGTTACTGGCGACAGCAAATAATTCACTCTCAAGTCTGCGGCTGAACCGAGCGTTTGGATACTCTGTAGCATTCTTATTTTCCAAACTATATAATAGACTGCTGCCTATAAGTGATTATATCATGATAGATGGTGGAGCTTTGCACTTCATCTGCAAGATTTCGACTCTGCATTATGTCACAGGAATATCAGTTCACAGCACTTGATTGTCCTGAAGCTAGGCGTGGTGATCGATCAGGAATTCCTGGGGAGTACGGCACTCAAATTCCTGGGAAAGCGGAATAAAACCCACGTTAAGGTAAATTGCTTTCTAAGTCTATTCGATGTGATTCGATCAACCGCCAAAGTCCTCGCAGTGGACATCTATTCTGATATTTCGCTGTCTCTGCGATTTACTTGCTGAATCTTGCACGGCATCCATGAGCGACTTAGGTCCACAAGACAAGAACAGCACTCGGTCATGACTTGTAGATGCTTCTATGGCTGTTCTGATTGTTTCATCAACATCCAGCTTCTCGAAAAATGGACTGGACTTTAGCTCATCTTCAGTCGCTCCACGGATTGACCCGCATGATTCGTCAATCTCAGAGATTGTTTGATAGTCGATAGTATTTTCTCTTAGCAGAATTCCACATTCTGCTCCGCACGGCGATGTTTGAGGGTCGCTGTCGTCATGCACTGAGCCAGATGCAGACCGTTCGCCTGTCACGTAGACCTTGACGCTGATGGGATATTCAGAATTCGCAATATCGCGCAAATGTCGGTGAAACCAGCTCAGTTGTTCTACAGTTCGTCAGTCATCAGATACGCTTTTTGTATAGTTGGGACTTGACATAGACATACCCACGTGCCTCACAGCCCATACAAACTCGATACACTGGATTGCAAGCTTTTCACGCTGCATCATGATACGACTCATAACTCCAAAGGTAAAGGCAGCCCCACTCCCACCAGAAATAAGGATAAGTTTATCGTAATTACCCATGTCTGGTAGTGAGCCATATGGCCCCTCGATAGATGCTGATAGAGTAGCTCTGGGATGTTGGTATGCAAAGTTGCCGAGAGCTTTGGTGAAGCCCTCATGTGACTTCATGATGAGCTCTAGACCAGAGGAGTCATTGCTGACGATGGTAAAGGGATGAGTCTCGAATAATCGAAGTCTTGGAATCCATAAGAAGCAGTGCGATCCAGGTAAGGCGTTTTCCAAACCAGGCTTCCTGAGCACTATTCGTGTTCCTTTGTATGGAAGAGGATATAATGTCGCCGAGTTGTTGACGAGGTTACGTAATAACTTGCTAAAGCGTATGAGTCGATCGACTGTCCATATACTGAAGATGACGAGCATCACCATCGGGATCTTCTTCGCCCAGTTTGGCCTATGCAGTGCTGTCAAAAAAACGACCGCCATAAAGCCGATGACGTGGCTAGCATGGAATAACTCGTAGTGTTTGTGCCTAAACACTCCCATCAGTAGGACAAGCATAGCAACACCTGCACCCATGCCTTCGATGTCCTCCTTCTTCAACAACTGTACAAAGCGACCTTGGCGGCCGAAATGTATCGTGTAGACAAGGGCGTGGAGTGCGAGGAGAAATACTGTTGTATAGCCAACAATGCGATGTAGGATATTCAGTTGGCTGTGCGAAACTGAGGCTAAGAGGCCGAGAGGCGTATTCTTGAGGCCGAAAAAGACACATAGCGCCATATTGCCAACGCACATCCTGACATCAGTCAGTTCCGCATGAAATGCCATGAAGGAATAGTGTATCTTACCACCCAAATCGAGAAGCCCAATGATTCAAGAGTTGAGGCATCGCAAGCAAATTTGAGCAGAAAGCGACATTGCCGATAAGATAGACGCTGATCATCACGATGAACCCCAAAGAAGGTCGGCCAAACCATGAGGCTGGCAGCCGTCTCTGTAGAGTTCTATGGAGAGTCTGAGTATAATACTGAAAAAATATCTGGAGATCTTTACATACTGGAATATCACGAAAGAGGCCTCACGTCCGTAAGTCGATAATGAAGCCGACGTTTTCGAGTGCGGAGATGTGAAACAAAGACTGCGCAAGCAACGACTGGCGATAACTAAAGTCATGAGGCCACATAAGAAAGCGGCATACTTGGTCAGTGCCTCTTCATTCTTTCCCTGCTTGGTAGGTGGTGGTTTGATTCCCTCCATTTTCGACAAGCGATCATGGTATGATGGAGGAGTAATGACGGATCTCGCACTGATTGATAAGATTGAGTTAAAAATCGATCGATAAGTCTAACCAGACTCTCGGTCAAGCGGGCATTACGCGTGAATCCCGCCGCATGATCCCAGTCACGCTGCGCGGTAGTCGAGCTACGAATTCCCCCGATGTCGCTGCGACCTCTCACTGGACCAAATCTTAGCGAAGAGGGTGTCATGAGTGTTCTGAATTTTTAGCACGCGTTAGGTCCCTTTAGCTTTGTTGTTATCAATCTCCGTCGGCTTTCCGTCGGCGTCGGCCCCAAGTAAGCTAGGCTCGGTGTTTCAATCATAAGCCTAATAGGCTGTTATGGTCGTTATGGGGCACAACAGAGATATCGATGATGGTGGAAAAAATTGTTCACAGTGAACAAATAGTCTCTTTACTGACCCTTGCTCGACAAACCTCTGTCTTTTAGTGGAAAGGGCGCCAACTCGCGGGGTTATTTGCATGAGCCGACTAATCACAAGGATCCGCAAGATCAGATAAGATCATGTCAGGCTAGATTGATAATTGGTTCGACTCGAGTGTCCACAGCGAAGAGCGTACAGTCCTGTACTGCTCGCCGAACAGCATGCTCTTGGTTCGTCTCGTGGATTCGCAGCAATGTGGGCTGTTGAGAGGTATTTGGTTCTCGCATTTAACAGTCATAATTGCAGAAAGGGTCATTTGGATCAAGAACCAGAGTCTACAGCTAAAGAATCGCTTTACTACTATATCGTGATCAGGTTCCACTAAGTTCCTATCGGAACCTCATGATTTTTATCTGGCCCGAAGGGCAAACAAATGCTACTCTCGAGGCATTAATGTCCAACGCCATCCGGCGAAAATCTACAGGTACCCAGAGCATTCGTTCATTTCCCCGCATAATCCAGTCCATTTGGAGAGATAAACCCCAACCAATATGCGCTGTGCCCTGGAAATCTCCAGGCTCGCCAATTGCGAGTAAGCCATATCGCGTGGCTATTACCCACCAGGGCGTCTCGAATGGCGGTGTATCACGCGTCGTAGCATCTGCTTTAAGAGATCCAAGATCTTTCACAGTGTAAGGGTAAGTCGTTTCCCTCATAAAAAACGAAGTTCCTTTAGTATCGTGGCTCAAAAGCCATGAATTATCTGGGGAGAATGCCAGAGGAATTTCATGGGAAGGTGGTAGAAGTTGTTCCGTGATCCAGTTGCCCAGTCTCCGATGCAGGATATATAGATCTCGAAAGGCATTAGAAACAGCCAGGGCTTGCCGATCTTCTGAATGAATAAATCCGGAGAGTCTCGTGGCTATTTCGAGGGGCAGAATCTCGGAGATAATATGCTGTGGTGTTTGTGGATATTTGGTCAAGTCCCAGGCTTTCAACACACTTTCTTTGTCAGTGTTGAAAACAGACAGTGATGACATGTAACGTCCATCGGCCGATATAACCACAGACCCTCGACCTTCAAGACCCGAGAATTGAACCTGCTTCATGACCTCGGTGTTCCAGACACAGATCTCGCCGTACCTTTCCCCCATTACCACTAGTTTATCATCGGGTGTGAAGCTTACCCCCTGGAGGCCTGAAGGCTGCCCGGAGAGAAGGATGTGTGTACAGATATCTGTCTTCGTATCCCAGATATGCGTTTTTGAAAATGATACCGATGCTAACATACTGCCCCTAGGAGAAAATAGAAGGGCTGTCAACCCCAAGACCTTCGTCAGGATAAGAGCTTTCCAGAGATGCTTGAGATGGATAATCGCATGTCTGAACTGGTGATAGCTGTTTCTGCCTGAGTTGGTTCGACACAATATCAGACAAGTCCCAAAGCTTAAGAGTATTATCCCGGCTTCCAGATGCCAGCTGGTTTCCACATACTGATAGAAACTTAATTGGCCGAGAGTGCCCCTTGAGTACTTTAACACGGCCTCCAGTCTCATCCCAGACCCTGATCAAGTTGTCAAGCGAGCCTGAGATTAGCATACGGCTATTTCCTGAGAATGTGAGACACCAAGCGTAATCCTCATTGTACAAGTCGTGTTTCTGGACCCAGCCTAGCGTATTATCTAAGTGCCAGAGTCGAATACGGTCTGCTGAGGCTGCTGCAATCTGCTGCCCATCTACTGAGCAGGCCACTGAATTAATCTGTCCAATATACCAAGATAGATTAAGATTGCACTCGCCAGTGAATATATTCCAGATCTGAACCTCTGTTGCAGTTGGAGAGATTCCGACAATGTGTGTTGCGGTCAGTACGGCTATGTTGCTATTCTCTTGAATAATCTGGTCGAGAACAGAGAGTGCTTTACCAGTCTTCCAGTTAAAGACAGCAACATCTCCGTTGTGCACAAGTGCAATACTGTTGCCGTCTGGCAGGAAGAAGCAGTGCTTTGCCTTATGCTCTAGTTTCCGCACCAAACCAAGCGTTGACGCACTAAAGATAAGGACGCTTCCATAACATGAACAGCATAGAAATTGCCCATCTGGAGAGTATACTGTCGCAGGACAAAACAGGCGGCTCTCCTCTTGACGGATCAAATCACCTGAAAGTGTCTCGTAGATATCAAAACCAGTAGAATGTGAAACAGCTAGGTAGCAGCCATCAGGAGAGTAAGTGGCGTGATGTGCACCAGGGCGAGTATAAATTGTTTGTATGTTACGATCCCATTGCCGTCCCATCTGTGGCTTGCCAATGATCCACTCAGGTGTCTGGTAGCAGAAACTTTGGCGAACAACACTACTCTTGGGGCTAAATATGAGTGCCGAGCAGTAAACCTGAAGGGGAGCGATTTCGATAGCGGGTTTGTGATAGTAGATAAACCGATGAGCATCATGAATAAAATCGGTAAGCTCCTGCATTGGAATGTCGGCCTATCTAGTTAATAGTCCATCTACATACTGGGAAGAGCAAAGCTTACGAGCGTGGTTTTCAGAAGGAGTATACTTGCAATCGCAGTAGATAATTCTCCCAAGAGACTAAGTGCCTCCAACCAATTTGTGAATTTCGAACGAAGGAATATGGACACTCTTTTGAGTCTCGAGAGGTCCGGGCCCTGCATGAATTCTGACTTGCAAAGGTGCTGCACCCAATATACACATGAATATTTGATAGCACACAACGGGTCAGGACTTGGGACTTCAACCGGGTTGAGGGTGCCGGGCGAACCAAGTTCGTAGATATCTTGTCTGAGGGTATTCTGCATGCCCTCAACCGATCGACAGAAGATATACGCATGCTTGTGTTTTGTTCCATGGGGGAAAAGGATTCTGTGGCCTTGATCGAGGAGAAACTCCTTGGCTGATTGATGTACAAAGAATATCTCCCCATTCTGCAGTGTCAAGAAGGAACCACAAGAGGCTATTACGTCTTCCACATCTTCTTCATCGTAATCATCCATGAATTCCACAAGTGTCGGGATCTCAGCCGATGAGAGAGGGCGGTAAACAATGCAAACCAAGGCTAGGATCTGTTTCAGCCGATCAGCCTCAGGCGAATTTGTTATTCGGTCCAGCATAGCCTGGTAAAGAGCTACAAGGCTCGTTGGAAACTTCACAAGTTCTTCCATGACCAAACGCTTTCTGATACTAGAGTTAGCAAGTCTTTCGCAGACCAAGGCTACCCAAAGGAACGTATCATCAGCGTGGGACTGCATATAATCGAAGACCTTGTCTTTCAACTCCGAGTCATTCTTCCACTTCGTCTTGGCGAGATCATCCACCTTCTTGCGAATATATGACTTGACAGCTTGGGACACCGGCTCATGCTCTTGTTCAAGGTCAAGGCAGATCAAACCCGTCGCATCTGCGAGTTCTTGCTGGATCTCAGGCCAGTCGCGACTCGAGACGATCCACTTGGTGTTACAGGACTCAGATAGGTCCGCGATGAGTTTTATGAGCTTGGACCTGTTGATTGTGCACTCGTCCAGAGCATCCACGAGTAAGATCGCGTCATTTAGACTCGGATCTTGTAGCATGGTGGTTAAAATATCCCCAAGAAGCTCACTGCTATTGATACTGTTGAACGGCCTGTCTTTTTGCTTGTCATAGCTTGGGCGAATCGCTGATATGAGGGACGGTTGATGTTCAAGAAGAACATAGATCAACCCTCTCAGGACAGCAATATCGCTAGACAGGTCCTCTTCTTTGACGTTCGCTTGACAAAGGAAGAAAGAGATAGGCCTTAGACTCTTTTGCAGTTCATCGATGATCCCACAAAGTAACATCGTTTTACCTTTTCCGGGCGGTCCATTGATCCATAAGATTCGACTTGATGAATTGTCGATGAGTGTCTGATAGGCGTCACTCTTCAAGATCCATTCATATGAGTCCTTGAGTGGATCGCCCTTCTGACTTTGGATCCGTTTCTTGTCCTTACGGGGGTCTGTGATCAACAAAGCGGCCAGACAATCCCTGTCTTTGTCATCTTGCGCGTTCTTTTCTTTCAATCGGGCCTCCTCTCGCAGAATCTTGCAGATAGTTTCCAGCGACTCAGCTTGGTCTACTGAAGATGTTTCGATCGTGCCTAGCTTCAACCGGATATCCTGGTTGTCGTACTGTTCAATGTCCTTCTGAATGAGCCGTTCTGCATCTTTGATGGTGTTGAGCTCCCCCGCCCAATCATCAAGCTTGACTGCATCTCGTAGAATAACACCTGCCCAATTGCGGTAATAGAGACAAGCGCTTTTCATCTGAAACAACAGAAGCTTCTTATAAAAGTCAATGATTTGAGTTTCCAGGTTGGTTCTCAACGTGGCAGATGGAGCGCTGGAGTTGTCCTGTAGGACCAACTCAACCAGATTCCAATACCACTCCATTCGTGACAAGACATAGGCGATGCCTTTTCGATTGAGTCCTGGTTCCTTCATCGGATTGGAAAGGATCTGAAGTCTTGTTAGTCATTGTCCTGGAGGTAATTGTAGGGCGCATACCTCCAAGCCTAGAGTGACACCCGCCCACGCAATCGCGGCCTCAGAGGAGTATTTCACTGCCTTATCCACTACTCCTTTGAGATTTTCGATAGTCTCGATGATATTTGACACACTCTCCTTGAGTTTAGCCTGCCGCTTAGACTTCTCAAGGCCGGAATAGACCAATCTCCACATCTGGCGGGATTTAACAGTCTTACAATGTTCCAGGGCCTGGAGCTCCTCGGGAGCCGTTGTATCAGTCCACTCATGCTGCACCAGTTGCAAGATTTCCTGGTAGCTTTTGACGACTTCGGGTTCTTTCTCTTCGAGAATGTCGTAGGCTTTGTTCCACAGTCGCTCAGGTACACTCCGAACAGCGTTTTCTGGTTCAAGTGAGGGCGGGGAAACAGTTGCTGCCTCGTTTGTTTCCGTGGATGTTGGCGTAGGAGCCGGAGAGCCCTCGTCTGGTACGGTCAAAGAAGATCCAGTAGATTGATGGCATGATGGAGTCGCGATCTGGCTAGTTGAAGTTGTTGAGGGTACAGACGATGGCCTAGATGATTGTCCATTGGCTGAGTCCGAGGACCGCAGTTTCTGCTTGAGCTTCAAAAGCTGCTTCATGGGAGCAAACTGGTGGTTCAATGTCCTTCAAGTTTAGTGAAGGATCAGACAGAAGTGATTGATGTTGGGCTGAGGTGCGGGGAAGCTTGAAAATCACCTGGGCGGGGAGGGGTAAGCGCCGTAATCAGTAGGCAGAAAAGCCCTTGGAGCTGAAACCTGCATATGAGGCCTCACTCTTATCGGTCATACCATTGGTTGTCGGACTAGTCAGCCTGCAGCAAGGCCGGCATTAGCCTATGTGGTCATCCCCGCTCTGGGCCATTACCAGTTACATCTGATAAGAACGACCGCCCCTCTTTCATAACTACCTTATTCATGACTGCCGAGCATGAACGACTAAATAAAACATTAAAGAGAGAGCTAGGCTCGTGGTTGGCTTTTGGATAGCAGTCCTTCTTTTGGGAGATAGCTAGCTCTAAAAGCAGGATCTCTGGATCTGGCTTTCGAGATCGGGCCAAATACAACGAGTGTTGATAGTATTCATAGACGCCTACAGTGCAAATACAGCATTAGAGATAATTTTCTATCTATGCCAGTTCAAGCCAGTAATCTTGAACGGGCACCTGGCGTAGAAGAGACACCAAGACCGATTAAGCATTGCGTCACATCATCTTTTCGGATCCAATAAGCTGGTGTATTGGCCTTGGCCCACTAACAAGGGGGAAACTTCACACAAGGGAAGTATATACCTGTGCGTCCTGCTTGCAGAGCCAATCTACTACAAAACACCAAGGCCCAAAGCCACAGACCAGCTTAGCAGACGACCCTTAAGTGATGAGTTCTTGAGCAACATCCCTCAGGGCCACAGGGCGATCTTCTTCGGGGTTGGTCAGCTGCATCGTCGAGTACTGCGATACCAACGATTGACAGTCAAGGGATGATTTAAAGGGACGATCCGGCCCTTTGGAGCTGTCCTAGTGGTACTCGGGAATCACAAGACCAAGTGGGGCAAGGATTCGATGTAAACCTGGACCGGGGTCCAGGTTACTAAGAATCTCGCGATGTATGTATCGCAGGATGAGACCGTATTCTTCATACAAGGCGATTCTCCGACTGAGAGCCCTCTCCTGGAACACCCGGCGACGGGAATCAGATCATTCTTCCTTCGAGGATGTATGTTAAGAGAATAGCGGCTTCTAAGCAGTGATGATATATCCTACATCATTACAGAAACAGACGAGGAGAGTAGAAGGAGGCTATCAGCTACTGGAGACAGAGTCACTATTTTAGTAGCATTTATAGTCTTTACAGGTAGTATCAGGATCGAGAATCAGGCGTGCAGCAGAGATTCAACAAGTGTTGTATTTGTAAAAGCGTCCAGTCATTTTGCGGACTTCTAGCGAGAAGGGATCAAACTATTAGGTGTTTCCGGCCGTCGACGACACCGGTAATGATCAAATTCCAAGCCAACAACGCAGAGACATTTACAAGTCCCTGCGCTCATCATGATGCACCTGTTCGGTGGTCTCAAGAACAGCCTGCTTCTCAGTGTCCTTGAGGTCGACTTGTGCGACATTAGCGTCATCACCATCGAAGATTCTAGCAATCTCCTCCAGAGTAGGTCCCTTGGTCTCAACGTAGAAGAAGAAGACGAAGGCGAGCTCGACAGCGATCCAAACCTATTTCTCTATTAGTCTTCTGAATATTACAGTAAAGTCAGAAGGGGGGCACTTACAGTGTAGAAGCACCAGAAATTCCATTTGTTGGGAAGGTTCTCGAGGGCGATGGGGTTGGTCTGGTTGCCAATGGTGAGGGCAACCTGGATGAAGAAGTTCATGATGGTGAGACCACGGGCACGGAGCCTGAAGGGGCAGATCTCCAGAGCGTAGGCGACGATAAGACCGGACCAGGCGATGGAGTAGCAGACGTCGAAGAGCCAGATGAGGGCGATCTGGGGGTATCCAAGACGCTTGATCTCGACCTCGCCACCGGCCTCGAAGCGGGCGGCAACAATGGTCCAGGCCAAAAAGAACAACAGCATACCTAAAATTGCAAAGTCAGCGTCACAAACTAATTAATGAGGGGAGCGAGACTTGTCCATACCGACAGTGGCCGTGAGAAAGAGTGGACGACGACCGAATTTATCGATTCCCATGGAGCAGCCAATGGCGACGAAAAGCTTTAGCATGTTCTCTCCAGCGTTTAATCCAGTCTTCTGAGCCTGATCCTTGATACCAGCGCCCTCATAGATAATGTTGGAATAGTTGCTGATGAGAGCATTTCCGGAGTACTGCGAGATAATACCAAGGGAGATTAAGAGCATGAGACGGTAACGGTTTCCGCGTGTTCGGAGGAAATCAAGGTAGCTTCCGTTCTTCTGAGCCTGGTACTCGAGGGCGATTGTGTCCTTGATCTCATTGTACTCAAACTGCACGGTCGCGTTGTTGGCGTCGCCGTTGGCGTGATACTTGGCAAGGATGTTAAGGGCTTCCTCATGACGCTCGTGAGCCATGAGCCAACGGGGAGACTCAGGGATCCACCAGATGAAGGAAATCTGGATCAAAGATGGCACGGCTTGGATGAGGGTGATGGATCGCCATGACCAGTTGCTGTTGATGTTGATCGTGCCGAGACCGATGAAAGCGCAGACTAAAGACGTACATCAGCGGTGTTTGGGGAAGATTTGTGGGAACATGACTTACGAGTGGCACCCAGGTTCCATAAGCAGTTGTAGATGGCGGAGACGATGGCACGGTGCTGAGGATGGCAGATCTCGGTGAGGAGAACTGGGCAAGAGAGCTGGGCAAGAGAGTTTCCGAAACCGACGAGGAATCGACCACCGAGGTACACTGTAAAGAACCCATCAGCGCTGTTTAATACCTGAGTTGATTAATAACATACTGCCGAAGCCATCGGTGAAGGCTGAGATGAAAGCGCCGAGAATCATGATAAGACATCCCGTTGCGATGGGGATCTTTCGGCCAAAGTGATCAGCCATAAATGGACTATGCCCAATAAAGTTAGTCTCTCTGTTTCGTTTTCCACCAATAATCACATGACCCCGCAGAAAAGAAACAACGTACGCGAAGGGGAAACTGGCAATGCTACCAATCTGGTAGATGGAGTTGAGAATGCCAAGCTTGGAGCCCGTAGGATGGTTAAAGTAATCCTGCCAGTCGTCCATGGCCTGCGACGTGTTCAACATGGACCTAAGAAACCTCCGCGTTAGCCTGACCGCATCGCCAAGTATCTGGGCGATCGCTTGGCTCTTTCTTACCCATCGTAACCAGTCGTGGCAGAGCAGACACACAGAATTGCGGCGTAAAAGTACAGCACGCGCATTCCAGGGTCAGCCCACCACTTGACCTTTGCGAGCTGAGGAGCCTCTGCCTGCGCGACGGCGAGGTCCTGCTTGGTCGTAGCCGTACCGACGGCGAAGCCCACCATTGTGAAAGAGTAGCTGTATGAGGTTGGATTCTGGAAAAAGCCACAAATGCAAGTGTGATAGCAAAAAGAGTAAAAGACAACTTGGCGCCAAGCTGGACATTAAATATGATATGGCCCTGTCGGTCAACGTTACAAATTAACCTATTAACCGGGTCCTGTAATTTACCCCAGTACCCCGGCCCGCGAATATAGGCTAAACTGCCCGACCAGCCTAATAAAGCGGGTGTTTTCCCCAAGGGGTTGTGACCGTCGACCCTCATCTGGGGTTAGCTCCATTGAATAGAAGGGAAAACTCTTGGAGCCGCATGATTCGACGGGCCGGCTGCCCGTTGGAGGCGCTCGACTTTTACGGATAAATCCCCCGCAAACCCGTATCACGCTACCCCGTGCTCCCCAATCAGCCCACTGTACTACCGTATTTCTCGAGTAGCCTCGGGTAAGTCGCTTACTTTGATGCCATTTTTAAAGTCATTGATGACAGCTCGATTGTTCTGTGGTGTCCGTGATTCGATGTCGCATTCGGCCCTTCCAGAACTCAGAATGTGAGTTGTTTGTTTGTGCAACGCTTGCTGTACCCTAAACCCGAAAGTAATAAGCGGGAACCTTCTCAGTCGCATGCCATTTGTAAATGTCTCGTAAAATCCGCATATACGCTTGGGGATAGCGACGTGAGGTTAGGAGGCAATCCACCGGGAATCAGGGTAATTAGGGTGCCAGAATAAAGTGGTCTACAGCTCTATTGAATTAAACTAAGCTTACCTGAGCTTTTTAGTGTTTAAGATTAGGTCCTCGGTTTTTTTACCTCCCCTCCTTAACAGGCTGCAGAGATCCCAGGGTCGCATCAGATCATCACCCTGGGCCGTTAGCGTCGATTTTTCGCCTCGGGGCACGGGAACAAACACCAGCTGTCGCACAGTCTTGACCATTGTACATACTCTCAAAGGCTCCCGAGACATTCATGGTGGACTCGCATGTTTAACCAGATCATAATTACGAGACCCTCAACACGATGTGCAAGATACTATGACAGCTGTATCGCATTCTGCCGATTCTGCTCCAAACAAATGGCATCAGCCAACAGTTCACCTAATCATCCAATGTCCTGTTAATCATCCAAGCCATTCAGCCTCAAACCCGTTCATCGGCCAAGCCGGCAAATCGATGCCGGGTCCACGTGGCGAGACCGAACGACAGATGCACTCACGTGGCTCAGCGCGCTTGGCAGGTCGCGCCGTCGCGTCTCGTTTACGCCCTTGTACTCACCCACCATCTTTGGCATTCTACTTAGCCTCCACCGCACGATCCCGGAAATGCGATTTCTTCCTGTCTTTCAAAACATCAAACTTCAAAAAGTACCATTACAACTGGTCTCTCGTCTCGGTTGTCTCAACCTTGAGCTTCATGTTGAAAATGGCGTCGAGGCTGCTGTTTCTCAGAGCTCAGAGTAAAAAATGTTCTGGGCATCACGAGGCTTGTTCCGCATAAGCGCATACTTCATGGATCTTTTGTCAAAATCTTGTAAGCCAGGCACCTATAGGATGGTTTTGGGAAACAGAAATTCATTTCAAAATAACTGGCTGTCGTCAGTACTCCGTGTGAGTTAAATCTAATAAAATTCTCATTAACTTGAATGGCTGTGGCTAAGATAAGACAAATAAAGATGGCGATGTTTTGCAATCTATCCATGGCTCCGCTACACCTTTTCGATTTTTCTATAGAGTTCGTATTCCAATTATGATAAGTTCTGTATTGCTTGGTGTAGTACCTTGTCTGCATCCGTGGCAAAACGAAGA